>NC_089585.1:53140330-53440330 GCF_019320115.1 Miscanthus floridulus
TCCCACGACGCCATGAGCGGGGTGCGGTTGCGCAGCGGCGGTTCCGCGTGACTCAGGCGCGGAGTGTGGGAGGTTGGGGGTGGCACTGACAGGTGGGGCCGGGTGGTCAGCAGCTGAAGAGGGAAGGAGGCGCGGCGGCAACGGTTGTTTGTGGGATGCTAGGCTGGCGCGCATGCTGGGCCACGAGGCGGCGGTTGCTGGGCCGCGCGAAGCAGTGCCAGTTCGGGTGGGCCGATGCGCTGGCGCAGAGAAAAAGTCCATGGGCCAAAATGAAGAAGGGGAGGTGGAGAAAAAGAATTTTGCCTTTTCTTTTTCCAAATAGATTTTCCAAAGCACTTTCAAATAGATTTTGAATTCATTTGAACTTGAATCAAGACAATTCATCACAAAATAAATATGCGGCAGCATGTATGTATCAACATGTTTCTATTCCTTATATTTGATTTTTAATTTCCCAAAAATTATTAATTTCCTATATTTGAATGCACACTTAATAACATAATTAAATCAAAATTTTCTTGTTTCAAAAGACTGAAATTTTGGATGTTACACTTGTGCTTTAATGTGCTAGTGTGGTGGTCAGCGGAAATTGGTTGGTGACTGGCAAGGCAAACGCAGCATCAGAGGTAATGATCTTGGTTCATCGTTGGCCAAATAACTCTCACTTATGTTCTACTATATTGCCGTTCAATTAGTATATCTTGCACAGATTGGACATGCAGCACCTACTACAAACAAATCCGTCACTGCTGATCAGATTTACGTGAAGTAGAGATATGTTCATATTCACCTCTAGTAGTATTCTCCACCTTTTCTGGCAGTATTAGTATCTACTATCAGCCTTCCTGTATTAGACATGTTGAAATGGAATGATTTATACTCAGCTAACCATCAGCCATCAGCAAGTGAGTGAAATATTATATCTTGCACATATTAGTCTTTAGTTGCTTGATGTTGTTAGTTGCTCTCTATTGATTATTGTTTGAATCGTTGTAGATTAACAATTCAGACCAAAAGAGAGGCAACATGGAATGATGGGATGCAGAAGCCTACACGATTGCCGCTAACTATGTCGATGACACATTGACTTACGTTGAGAGTGAAAATATGTGATGTCCGAGTGTAAAATATTGATGTATTTTGATTTGTTATAGATAGAAATCAAGTAGTTCCTGCTTTTTTGAAGTCTTATATGTCATAGTCTCTTGGTTTGATTCTCATGTTGAGAGCGGAATAATACAATTTGCTTGAATAACAAAATTGTGCCGTTGTCATCTTTGATGTTCCAATTTTACTCCTGTGTGGGCTCTCCAATATTTTAAAAAAAGTTCTCCTTTGAGGGGGTGTTTTTACTCATACTGTGGCTTGGCAAAAAAAAAAATTGTTCCTGTGTCTTGTCGGGTCACACGGTCTCTCTGTGTCCTATGGGAGGGGGGGTCTGGGCAGCACAACGTACATATGTGCCTAGTTGCTATGTGGTAAACAAGGACATCAGCATCGCTCTCCTGGTGGGCTAGCCTAACCTCCTTTGCTTTTGGCCCACGTGCACCATACATAATGTCCATGGACATGTTTTAATTAATGGCAATATAACTCTTGTTGCAACTACATATACTCTAATAATATAGCGATATATGAAGTTGGGTGGCAATATAACCTCAATGGAGCAACGACTGAATTTTTTGATGCAATATATAAGATCTTTCGCAACGCAGAACAATGTTCAGGCAAACAGAGTTTCATCGTGGCTATATTCACAACTACTTGCAACTAATCATTTTTTTGGATGCAATATAGATCTGATCTATTGCAACGTAGGTCAAACTTAAGACAAGGTAATTACTTCATGGCCATATGCACAACTACTAACAACCAACTTTACAATGGTGGCAACAACACCTAGCTATCACAACACAACATCAATATTATCACAACTCAACACTAGTTGTGGCAATAGGCACCCATACTCGCAACCACCTTTTCCACCATGGCATTAGTGCCTACCTCTTGCAACAAAGTTTATGACTAACACAACACAAAATTTTGGTGGCCATTAATCCCACATATCGCTACCAATTATGATGTTGGTTGCCATAGAACCCAATATTGCAACTAAATGTGTGGTGTTGCGAAAACAAGTGGTGCTAAAAGGGTCAAATCCTTGTAGTGTAAGCAGAAATGCCAATTGTGGTTGTACCCTGATGGAGAGAAATATGGATTCACTATGTCGAGATATGCAGAAGATGAATGTATCCCAGGTAGTTGAAGGTTCCTTGTCCATGTTTGCAGGTGACTTCTCACTTGTTGCAGGACATTAAGGCGGGTCAACAACTTGATGAAGATCTTGTACCATTAAGGAGAGAATAGACGATCCAAAGTATAAGAGTTTCTGGTAGGATCACTCAAATACTTTGTGGTTTGGAAAAAGACTCATAGTACCTAACCAAGAACACCTGAAGAAACAGTTTCTAAATGAAGCTCATGAGTCCCTTTTCTCTATCCACCCTAGAAGTAACAAGATGTATAGGGATGTGAGGAAAAGATTTTGGTGGAAAGGTTTGAAACAGGATATTGCAAGGTTTGTAGCCGAGTGTGATGTTTGTTGTAGAGTGAAGGCTGAGCATCTTAAACCGGTCAAAACTCTCCAACCTTTGCCCATACTAGCTTGGAAATGGGAAGACATTACCATGGATTTTATCACTGGCTTACCAAAGATGTTGAGTGGATATGATTCCATTTGGGTAATTGTTGACTGACTCACAAAGTCAGCACACTTTTTGCCAGTAAAGGTCACTTATCCAGTGTCCAAGTACGTGGAATTGTATTCGCTCGGATTGTTTGTTTGCATGGAGTTCCCAAAACAATAGTTTCAGATAGAGGTCCACAATTCACGTCTCAATTTTGGGATGAGCTACATAAGGCAATGGGAACAACATTGTTGTTTAGCACATCATATCACCCACAGACCGGAGGTCAAATGGAGCGAGTTAATAGAATTCTGGAGGATATGTTAAGAGCCTGTACCTTGATATATAGCTCTAGTTGGGACACTTGTTTACCGTTTGCCCAATTTGCCTACAACAATAGCTATCAAGCCAATATCAACATGAGTCCATATGAAGCCCTATATGGTAGAGATTGTAGGACACCACTCAACTGGTCCAAAGTTAGAGAAAGAAGATTATATGGAAATAAGAAAGTTAATGAAGCCGAAGAAAAAGTTAAGCAAGTAAAGATAGCATTAGAAGCCGCACAAGATAGATACAAAGCTTATGCTGATGACCATAGAAGGCATGTGGAATACAAGATCAGAGAATATGTGTATTTGAAGGTGACACCCTTTAAGGGAACCCAAAAGTTTCAAGAGAAAGAAAAACTTGCCCCAAGATATATTGGCCCGTTTTGGATCTATGATAGGAGAGGGAAGGTTGCTTATGCACTAGCCTTGCCCGATTTGCTTTTGGGAGTATATAACGTCTTCCATGTATCTCAACTGAAAAGATGTTTGAAGGCACCCGAAGAAGAGGTCAATTTGCAAGATATCGACATCAACAAGGATTTGAGCTATAGAGAGTATCCAATTGCTATTCTTGACTTTTCGGAGAGAAAGACTAGAACAAAAACCATCAAAATGGTAAAGGTGCAATGGAGCCACCATTCAACCGAAGAAACCACTTGGGAGGTTGAGGATAAGATGAGAATGGAATATCCTCACTTATTTGAGTCAAGGTATTGGTTTCAAACAAGTTTCAGTTTGGTGTTGTGTCTTGAGTTCTTAGTGTCATTAGAAGGGAATTAAAACCTATTTTTCTTGATTTTTCTCCCTTGATTGCATAAAAACCTACTTTTGGAGAATCTCGGGACGCGATTCTTCTAAGGGGGGGAGAGTTGTCATGACCTAGTCCTGACACCCTTGTGAGCATCAGCATCATGAGCATTCTTGCATTTGAAATCAAATAATTAGAAACTAAACTCTGCATTCAAACTACTTACTGTTGGATTGACGGAGAGTCCGCCAGCACCACTAGACTATCGGCTAGTTCATCTGCATGCACCGACAAAGTTTAGACTCTGTCAGTTAGTAACTAACACCACTGGAGAGTCTACCGCCACGACGGACTGTCCGATAGGATCATCCCATGCAGAAATGAGAGGTGTCACCATGTGAATCATCTAGTCCCACACATCACCATAGTTGTCCATCTCGTGGAGGCACCAAGGCAAAGGGTTCACTATCTCACCCACTCACTCTCACACTCCCACTTTCTCTAGTTCATCTCTCTTTCTCTACACTCTTTCACACTCAAGCAAGGAGGAGGAGAAGAAAGGAAGGAGAAGGGATTGGAGCTTGGAGGCAGTAGGGGATGGCCGTGGAGATCACCTAGAGGCCGTTGTCCATAAGAGGTAAGGGTTAGAAGGGGAAGGAGCCCTCTCACCCTTGCCATAAGGAGCTAGGAGGAGGAGGAGGCAAGAAGAAGAAGGTTTCGAGCCACCAAGGAGGAGATCCAGCTGCTCCACCACCTTGGAGAGCTTGGTATCTTGCTTTCACAACCCTTGGTAAGGATCTAGCCAAGCCCAACCTAGGATTGCATATTTAGGAGTCAAAACCTAGGAAATATCGATTTGTGGCCTAGAGTTAGTTTGCACCCAATGTAGCTATTACCAACCAGCTAGATATGCTCCATAGAACCCTAGTAGCCTACCCTGAAGATAGTTTACACATGCAAGCACCATGGGTGAAGGTTTGGATTTTGAGTTGCTTTGAAGTGTTCACTGTCAGTATTGATGGAGAGTCTAACATTACCAGCGGAGTGTCCATCAGTACTGAATGTCTTTCTGTTCACCTACACAGAACATGTCTATAACCCACTAGAGTGTCCGCTGGAGCATCCGAGGAATTATATACCAGAGACAGAGAAGTGTCTAGAGAACCTAGATCATAGTTTTGGGTACAGCGGAGTGTCCATCAATATTCTAGAATGTCCATTGATATATAACCTAGAAAACCCAAGAGCAGCCAGTTCCTACCGGATGATCCGTCACTCACATGGAGTATCCGATGAAGCCTGAACACTTAGCTACCCATAGCACCCTATAGACCTGATCTGACGGATGGTCCGCCACAGTTGACGGAACCTTCTAATAGGATCATAGTTTACACTAAGAGATTCCTGAGAGCACAGACTTCATACCGGAGGGTCCGATCCTAGTTCGGAGAGTCTGACGAACCTAGAGAGCAGATTTCCCACTAAGTCCTAGTAACCACCGAACCGTCCGACATCCACACCGGACCACCCAATAGTTACCAGTCGGTAGACCACTAGTGTATTACTATACACTCACTCTTGTGTCACTGAAGCATAATCAACTAATAATCATCGCATAGCATGAGCTTGTACTTTATGCAACTCGCTCATCAAGCATCATGCATGTATAGGTGACCCAATTCCCAAAGAACCTATTGAGGAGGAGCCTTAGGAGGAAGAAGCTATCGAGCCCAGCAACGACATTCAAGGCAGGCCCCTATGCATCCCTATGCTTTACAAGTGCATAATGAACTATGTTTATCTACTGCATTGCTATGTTACCTTATGACAAGTGAACCAGGAGGGAATTACCTATGTCAAGCCTTATCTATATATTGCCACACCAATCAACCATATATGTCTCATCTAATAATCATGCTTAGTATGCTTAGATCTTAGAAGTTGAGCTAATGATGGGTTTCTCATTACTCGTGAGATGATAGGATGATAATCCACTAAGTAACACCTTGGGAAGGGATCAACTCTTGTTCTAGTTGGGAATAGTATGAACTTTGGTCGCCAAGAGGTATGGTCATGGCAAGAGGGGATTCTTGGATGACATAGCTTGCTTACCGGTTAAGGACCGTGTATCCATGGTAGTGAGTATGAACATAAAATCATACAAACCACTTGTTGCCAATGGGGATGACAAGCCAAGTAACTGATCGCGACCGCTTTATCCTTGAAGCATCGAGATATCCCTTTTGTACCAACGGGACTTATGGGCGATATCCTTTGTTTCGAGTGGGGTTAACTTGTACCCCTCTACAGAGTATAAAAGATTGAAAGCATTAAGTTCTACTTCTAGATATGGACTAGAGTTGGGATTGGAGATCAGGACTCATAGAAGATCGAGTTCCCGCTTACTAATGCTTAACTTGATTACCTATGCTATGCTTAATCCTGCTATGTCATAGATGACCTTTACCTTATTGTATAGATGCTTTTACGCAAAGATACACATTTCTTGCTACTATCCAAATGCATAATCCTTGTTTACTATATTGGGTAAGTCCTACGAAGTACATTCAAGTACTCACCCTATGTGATCTTAAGTTTTGTAGGTACCATAGTCCCTGCGCATGGATTCTTCTATGCTCTCGAACCCTCGCTAGATCAGGAGTGGTGAAGGATCTCATGTCTCGTAGATACATGGATGTGGCACACCCATGTATTCGTTATCATAAACTATGTTATGTTGAAAGACTTTTGCTAGACTTTGATGTAGACGGAGATGTGTGACCATGTAATGAACTAAGTGTGTGAACCAAGACTTGTACCTTTTAATGCTTGAACTAGTAGTGTGATCTAAGCACTGTTGTGATGTATTCTCTCTCTTGAACTGATCCTGAAGAGGAGTTGCTACATGCACTCCTGGGGACCTCGTGATGTTGGTTTGCTTAAATTGAGGAGTCAAGTGGTCAACACTCGATTTAGGTGGATTAACACGATGATCACCCACAGTGTACACAACAAGGAGAGCTGCGAGTGGGGGGATTGGTTGAGAGTGCCCTTTCTACTGACTATGGCAGGAAGGGATGAAAATTGAGGAAGGGGCAGAGGACGTGGTAGAGGCCGTGGGCGAGGAGGGGGACAAGGAGAATGGACTGATGAGGAGATAGAAGACATGGATACATCTACTGGAGTTGAGAATGATCTGGACATCACTTTGTCTAGAAAGAGAGATGGGACAGAGGGAGATGGGAGAGGGCGAGTAGCCAAACAAGTAAATTTAATAGAGCATTCACCATCCCCGAATGCATCTATTAGCCCGTTAAAGGAGTAAGAGAAGAAGCAGCCAAGAAGGAATGAAGGAGGTGAGGATGGTTCAAATAGTTCAAACACTAAATCGGCACTCTCCTTTGAGGAGGGCGACCGGGTGCAATGAAAATCTTAGCCTAGAACTGCCAGGGGCTTGCAAGCACCTAGGCAGTTCGTGCGCTCCTAGAGGTCTAGAAGCGTGAGAAACTGGATGTGTTGTTTCTATCTAAAACACATCTGGCAAAAGCAAAGGCAGAAAATCTAAAAAGGCATTAGGGTGCGACCATTACATCATCCATGAGAGTGATGGCCGCAGTGGAGGGTTGCTGTTGATGTGGAAGAAGGAGGTGACAATCCAATGTCAAGATATTTCATAGTATTACATTGATGTTGTGATTCATGATGTGGAAGAATGGAGATTGACAGGGTGGTGAGCCTAGCTAGGATCGGAAGGAGAGAACATGGGAAACTCTTCAATCTCTACATAATGGGGGCACTCTTCCTTGGTTGGCGCTAGGTGATTTCAATGAAATTCTCTTTCACCATGAAAAGGAAGGGGGTCAGGTGAGAACTCAGCGGCAGTTACAAGCTTTCCATGATACTTTGGAGGAGTGTGGATTGGTGGACATTAGATATATAGGAGATATCTTTACTTGGCAAAGACAGAATATTAGAGAGCGGCTGGACCAGGGTGTGGCGAGCGCTCAATGGAGCATCATGTTCCCAAATGCCAAGTTGGTGAATGCTCAAACTTTAAAGTCTGATCACCGGCTAATTGTTGTGGATACATAATACTTGCATGATCAACCGGTGCAAGGTAATTCTTGTCCAAGAAGATTTGAAGCTAGGTGGCTTAAAGAGGAGATAGTGGAAGAAGTGGTCCAAGCAGCATGGGTGCGTGCTTGGTCGCAAGACCAAGGCCCTACGTTTATGACAAAGGCAAACCAGGTGCATGCTAATTTGCATCGATGGGACAAAGAAACTCTTAAACAACCTATTCAATGAATTAAAAGGGTTAAGAGGGAGCTTGAAATCATGAGAAGGGGTCTGGTGACTGATGAGTCCATTGTAGCACAAAAGGAAGCTCTCCTTCAACTGGAATTGCTACTAGAGCAGGAGGAGATTTTTTGGGTCCAAAGAGCCAGAGCAAACTGGCTTAAGCACGGTGATCGGAATACAATTTTTTTCCATCACTTTGCTTCTAGCCGCAAGAAGAAAAATATGATCCGATGCATAGTTGATGACCATGGGGTTAGGCATGAGGATCAAGTGATGATGAGTCAAATGGTGAAGGAGTTTTTAGTAATCTGTTCACATCGGACATAATAAGATTAAATGAGGGGAGTGCTAGGGGATGTGGTTAGGAAAGTAACTCCAGAGATGAATCAATTGTTGAATGCACCTTTCTCAAGAGAAGAAGTTCAGAAAGCTCTTTTTAGTATTGGGGATTTAAAAGCACTGGTACTCGATGGTCTTCATACTATTTTCTTCAAGCGGTTCTGGAATATGTTGGGGGATGATCTGGTGCAGGAGGTTCTAGAGGCAGTGAGCACTACCACAATTCCAAGTGGGTGGAATGATACTAGTATTGTCATGATTCCAAATGTCACGACCTGGTCCTGACACCCTTGTGAGCATCAACATCATGAGCATCTTTGCATTTGAAATCAAATAGTTAGAAACTGAATGTTGCATTCAAACTGCTCACTGTTGAATTGACGGAGAATCCGCCAGCACCACTGGCATATCCGGCAGCTCGCTAGCACGCTGTCAGTCAGTAACCCGACACCATCAGAGAGTTTACCGTCACGATGGATTGTCCGATAGGATCCTCCCATGCAGAAATGTGAGGTGTCACTTTATGAATCACTGGGTCCCACACTTCACCACAGCTACCCATCTCATGGAAGCACCAAGGCAGAGATTCCACCAGCTCACTCACTCAGTCTCACACTGCCACTCTCTCTCTAGTTCATCTCTTTACTGTCTCCCACACTCAAGCAAGGAAGAGGAGGAGGAAAAAGGGAGAAAGGAGAAGGGATTGGAGCTTGGAAGTAGTAGGAGATGGCCGTGGAGATCACCTAGAGGTGATCATCCACAAGAGGTAGGGGTTAGAAGGGGGAGACGGCCCTCTCACCCTTGCCATAAGGAGCTAGGAGGAGAAGGAGGCAAGAAGAAGAAGGTTTTGAGTCACCAAGGAGGAGATCCAGCTGCTCCATCATCTTGGAGAGCTTGGTACCTTGTGTTTGCAGCCCTTGGTAAGGATCTAACCAAGCCAAACCTAGGATTGTGTCTTTAGGAGCCAAAACCTAGGAAATATCGATTTGCGGTCTAGAGTTAGTTTGCACCCAATGTAGTTAGAACCAACCAGTTAGATATGTTCTATAGAACCCTAGTAGTCTACCCTAAAGATTTGGATCTCAAGATGCTATGAAGTGTTCACTGTCAGTATCGACGGAGGGTCCAACCTCACTAGCGGAGTGTACGTCAGTACTGAATGTCTCACTGCTCACCTACATAGAACACGTCTATAACCCACTGGAGTGTCCATCACTACACCGAAGCGTCCGATGAGTTATACACCCAAGATAGAGGAGTGTCCAGAGAACTTAGATATAGTTTTGGGTACAGCGGAGTGTCCATTGATATTTCGGAGTGTCCGCTAAATTATAGACTAGAAACCCGAGGGCAGCCAATTCCTACGGATGACCCATCACTCACATGGAGTATCCGATGGAGCCTAAACACTTAGTAGCCCACAACACCCTATAGACCTGATTTGACGGATGGTCCACCATAGTGTACAGAACCTTCTGATAGGATCACCTTTTACACAGAGAGATTTTTGAGAGCACAGACTTCGTACCGGAGGGTCCGATCCTAGTTCGGAGAGTCTGATGGACCTAGAGAGCCAATATCCCACTAAGTCCCAGTAACCACCAGATAGTCTGACATCCACACTGGACTATCCGATAGTTACCAGTCAGCAGACCCCTAGTGTCTAACTTCACACTTACTCATGTGTCACTAAAGCATAAACAACTAAGAATCATTGCATAGCATGAGCATGTACTTTATGCAGTTCACTCATCAAGCATCATGCATGTATAGGTGACCCGATTCCTGAAGAACCTATTGAGGAGGAGCCTCAGGAGGAAGAAGCCGTCGAGCCTAGCAACGACGTTCAAGGCAGGCCTCTATGCATCCCTATTCTTTACAAATGCATAATGAACTATGTTTATCTACTGCATTGGTATGTTACTATATGACTAGTGAACCAGGAGGGAATTACCTATGTCAAGCCTTATCCATATATTGCCACACCAATCAACCATACATGTCTTGTTTAACAACCATGCTTAGTATGCTTAGATCTTAGAAGTCGAGCTAATGATGGGTTTCTCAATACTCGCGCGATGGTAGGTTGATAATCCACTAAGCAACACCTTGGGAAGGGATCAACACTTGTTCCACTTGGTTATGGTATGAGCTTTGGTCGGCAAGGGGTATGGTCATGGGAAGATAGGGATTCTTGGATGACATAGCTTGCTTACTGGTTAAGGACCATGTATCCGTGGTAGTGAGTATGAACATAAAATTGTACGAACCACTTGTCGCCAATGGGGGAGACAAGCCAAGTAACTGATTGTGACCGTCTTATCCATGAAACTGGCAAGGGGGATGGCGTCGATCGGGAATGTCCGGGACATTGACTGGGCATCCAGTCGAACCTTTCATCGGACATCATGGCTGGGTTGGGGAAAGGTTGAGGCATCGAGATATCCCTTATGTACCGATGGGTCTTATGGGCGATATCCCTTATTTCGAGTGGGGTTAACTTGTACCCCTCTGCAGAGTATAAAAACTTAAAGCAATAAGTTCTACTTCTAGATACGGACTAGAGATGGGATTGGAATTCAGGACTCGTGGAAGATCGAGTTCCCTCTTGTTAATGCTTAACTTGATTACCTATGCTATGCTTAATAACTACTACGTCATAGACCACCTTTACTTTACAGTATAAATGCTTTTATGCAAAGTTATGCATTCCTTGCTACTACCCAAATGCATACTCCTTGTTTACTATATTGGGTAAGTCCTGCGGAGTACACTCGAGTACTCACCCTGTGTGATCGTGTGATGAACTAAGTGTGTGAACCAAGTCTTGTAAACTTTAATGCTCTGAACTTGTAATGTGATCTAAGCACTGCTGTGATGTATTCTCTCTCTCGAACTGATCCTGAAGAGGAGTACCACGTGCGCTCCTAGGGACATTGTTGTTGGTTTGCTTAAATTGAGGGGTCAAGTGGCCGACACTCAATTAGGTGGATTAACGCGGCGGTCACCCACACCAAAGGTACAAAACCCTGATAAGGTAGCTCAATTTTGCCCTATTTCTTTATGCAACGTGGTTTACAAAGTTATTTCAAAGATGTTGTCTAGTAGGATGAAAGTTATTCTACCAGAGATAATTAGTGACCATCAAAGTGCCTTTGTCCCCGGTAGATTAATTACGGACAACATTTTACTTGCATACGAATGTATCCACACAATAAATAATAAGAAGGGGAAGAAGGGGCTCTGTGCGGTAAAGCTGGATATGAATAAAGTATATGATAGGGTGGAATGGGTGTTCTTGGAGAAGATCATGTCTAAGTTAGTCTTTGATCAGAGATGGATTAAGCTGATCATGGCTTGTGTGACCTCTGTCCGCTATAATGTTAGATTCAATTCTATGGAGACAGATAACTTTACTCCTACAAGGGGACTGAGACAGGGAGACCCACTGTCTCCGTACCTTTTCTTAATTGTTGCTGAAGGCCTATCTTGTATGATAAGAGGGGCCGAGGAAAGGGGAGAATTGTAGGGAGTGAAGGTCTGCAGAAATGCTCCTATGGTGTCACACCTTTTGTTTGCAGATGATTCACTAATCCTTATGCAAGCTAACAAAAAGAATGCGGATTGTCTATCAGACATCTTAACACGTTACTGTGCAGCCTTGGGACAGAAGGTCAGTGAGGCTAAATCTAGCATTTTTTTCTCAAGCAATACAGAAGCTGATGTTAAGCTGGAGGTGTGTGAAGTGCAAAATATCATGATAGAATCACTAAATGACAAATATTTGGGTTTGCCAACATTAGTAGGGGCAGACCGAAGTGATTGTTTTCAGCATTTAATTGATAGAGTCATATCTAGAATAAATGGGTGGAAGGAAAAGTTGCTCAACATGGGTGGGAAGGAGATCCTCATTAAGTCCATTGCTCAAGCTGTACCGGTATATGCGATGATGGTTTTCAAAATTCCAAAGAAAATATGCAAAGGAATAACGACGGCCATCTCGCAATACTGGTAGGGTGATGACGGTGAACATAAGAGGATTCATTGACAAGAGTGGTGGAAGTTATGTATGCCGAAGTGCAAAGGAGGCATGGGGTTCAGGGATTTGCATTCTTTTAATCTATCTATGTTGGCGAAGCAAGTTTGGAGATTGCTCAGTGAACCGGACTCTTTATGTGCGAGAGTTCTCAGAGCAAGATATTATCCTGATGGAAGGCTACTCAAAGCAAAGGTGAGAAGTGGAAGCTCTTATACATGGCAGAGTGTGATGGCGGGTCTTGAATGTTTTAAGAAAGGCTATATTTGGAGAGTAGGAGATGGCACTCAAATAAATATATGGGATGATCACTGGATTCCAGGGAGTCATAATCTAAAAATCTTGACGCCGTGAGGTAATAATATCATTAGAACTGTTGATGAGCTTATAAACCCAGTTAATTCAACATGGGATGCAGATTTGGTGAAGTCTATCTTTTGGGCAGTTGATGCAGCTAGGATTCTACAAATCCCTATTACTTCTGGAAGGGAGGATTTTGTAGCCTGGCACTATAACAGGAACGGACTTTTCTCAGTCCGATCAGCGTATCACTGCCAATGGGAGGACATATATGGGCGAAGAAATTACTCAATGCAAGCTGGTGGTGCAGGAAGGAGTCATGTTTGGAAGAAGCTGTGGAAACTGCAGGTTCCAGGGAAGATAAAAATTTTCGGATGGCGTGCACTCCACGGCCTGATTCCGGGCCGAGCAATTCTTGCTGATCGCCATATCGGAAACACGGGAGGCTGCCCTATGTGCTTAAATGGTGTAGAGGATATTAAGCATATACTTTTCTCATGTGATCGAGCCAAAGAAGTGTGGAGGGCGCTGGGCATTTGGGACTCGATAGCACAATTTCTCACCGTGGATCAGTCAGGCTCAGTAGTTCTGGAGGAGGTGATCCAAAAGGACGAACAAGTCCGATCTTTGGACATTGGGTTAACAGAGTTGATATTGACCGGAGGCTGGTATATCTGGTGGGAGCCTCGGCAACATGTACATGGCAAAACTATTCAGAGACCATCCATGTTAGCAATGTCTATTGCGGCTCTATCTAGAAATTACAAATTGGCTACAAATAAGACAACAAAAGTGCGCAAGGGATGGCAAAAGTCTCTGGAAGGAATGGTCATGGTGAATGTTGATGCATCGTTTGATGATGATGTGGGGTGTGGAAGTACAGGAGTAGTAATCAGAGACCACTCAGGGGGGGTGTTAGCTGCTGCACATAGCTTTGTTGCTCATGTGATCGATGCGCCTATGGCTGAAGCATATGCACTGAAGGAAGGCCTACTGTTGGCTCAACACATTGGAGGTAATCGTCTCATCATCCAGGCTGATTGCATGGAAGTGGTAGAGACAATGAAAGAAGGTGGGTTCTCAGCAAATTCAGCGGCGGCCATCTATGATGAATGCAACACTATTTGGAGTGGTTTCCAGGAGATTTCTATTGAGCATTGTAGCAGGGATGCAAACCGTGTAGCACATGAGTTGGCAGGGCGAGCTATGCAAACTAAGGCAAATTGTATTTGGGACGATGAGCCCCCTAGTTTTATTCTTGAGTTTGTGCTGAACGATGTAACTGTTCTTCAATAATAAAGCTCGCGGTATGCATTGTCAAAAAAAAATACAACTAGGAAGGAGTCTATTGTTGCAATGTGGAGCTTGTACATCTTTGATGTGCTAAAATGATCTGGCATGGGTAGGGGAATGTTAATATTGTATTTCCTGTATGTCAATTAGATGCAATAAAGAAAATAGCATAAACAGGGATATTTTATTTTGTTATTGACCACCCATTTTCCTAAAATTAATTATGTTTCTCGTTATGCATCGTCTCTTCAAGCATAATTTATTTTATGAAAAGAAGCAACCCAGATTTCTTAGTTGTATAGCCTTTTCACTTTCATGGACACTATTAGTTGCTCGTACCTAATACATTTTCAATTTTGAAACAGAAATATTCATCTGATGGTTCAGGTCATTCTAAAGGGAGGAGCATGCTTGTGGTTGGACTTATGGATATCATCACTTCTAACTGCGCTATAATGCAGAGTTGCAGACTTCTCAATGTTTAAGCCTTTGTCGCATATTGATGCTGATACAGGAGAATAGGAGATATTGCAACAGCAATTGGATTCATATTGAGGAATGGGGATGTATTTGGATGAACATGAGGATAATAGCAGTAAGGTGCTTGATGGAACCACAATATTGGGATTCTCTAGAGGATATAGCTCCTTGGAGTTGGACACCTCGTATAGTGATATTATGAATGTCAACTTAAAACATTGCTCTCCCACATTATTTGTTTCAGTCCTCTATGAATCTGAAACTTTTATTCTCCTTTTACATACCATATTTTGCTGCTCAAAAGTGTAGGTTTCCAGAAAAACTCCAATGCCAGCTTTAACATGATGGTCTGCCTCCACTGTCACTTTTTCTTCTTATATCTATCTTTGGCTAATGGCTATGGCACTTATAGATTAGGAGTTTTAAGATTCCTTGATTGCAGCAAAATGTGTTTGATTCAACAAGTTTTATGTGATAGAGGGTTCACTGATTTGGGGACATAAATAGGACTAAATAGTAGATCAGCTCATCACAGTAACAAATGTTATCATTTTTATATATAACAGTTAGTGTAGGATCGAATTTTTTGACAGTCATTTGAACTATAACATTTATCTGTTATTCCTTTATTAAAAAGGCAACCCTTTTATATACACGTGCATGTTGCACATGGTTATGTTGGTCCATTAGATACAAGTCTACAAATTCCATATCTTACAAGGTAAATGTGTTTGAAGAACAAAAGGTTGGTTTATCTTTTTCAACATTCAAATAATTATTAAATAGTGGGTTGTAGTGAACACGATTATTATGGTCCAAACTAGGACACTTTGATTTCAAAGGCAAGCCTGAAATATGTGCTTATGTGATAATTGTTCATGATTCATTAACACTTATGTCCAGGTATACCCGGGCAGGACTAAAGATCGCCCGAGACCATCACCCTCTAGCTCCACGAACGGGGTTTTCAGTACTTTTCAAATCGCAATCACCACACGAGGAGAGAAAGAAAATTGCCATCACCCCATCCCCCACCTCACGCACAGAAGCCAATTAAAGTATTAAACGTCGTCGTCACCGCACAAGAAAATAAAAGGAAATTGTCGTCACCCCGTCCCCTCCCCCATGATGCCACCATTATCCTGAGTTCAAGCCGGCCATTGCCTCCTCCACGCATCCCACCACGCCGCCATCATTGGGATGATCACACCACGCGTGAATTGGGTCAAACACCAGCAAAGGCTAGCACACCCGAGGTTGCAACACACAGTAAGAACACGATGAAACCAGCGAGACAGACCGGTAAGTCATTCACACCGATTCGGGATCCGTTCTTTGCCTGATAGACTCCTGAACACCTCCCGGGAAAACCCGTCGGGGAGGGGTACATCGAGGTTGCTCTAGGATTGGCAGTTTGGCACAGCCACCTAGAACGTCGCAAAATTTTGTCAAGAGATGTGAGGAATAGCAGGGGTTGGAAAAGTTAGGGTAAAAGAAGCAATAGATGTGTTTTATTGATGACGATTGGAAGTTGGATTCCTCAGTTGGCCGTGATCCTCTTGTTTATATAGAGGGGGTGATCTTATTCCATTAAAAAACACCTCCAAGGCACAATCTTTACGTTACCCACGACTAAAAATAGGTCTAGCCCGAGTTGGACTTAACCCGGTCCTGAAATAGGGCAATTGGCCTAGCCGGTTTTTTTGGGGCCGGGTAGGCTTATCGGACAAGGTACCGGAAAACTGGTCTAGCCGGTTTGAGACCCCAACTAGGCCGGTTTTGGCAGATTCAGCCCACAACTATCTTCTCTTTATTTGATCTCCAATCTTGATGTTCCAAATATATTTCTTCAATGTTTTGACGTCATGAACTTGTTGATGGAGTCCATTATTCTTGTTGGCATATTTTTGCTGTCAACAGTTTTGTTAGGCATTGTGTCTCACAAGGAATGGTTTTGTGTTCAGTAATAGCCAAATGAAACTTTCTTAAGTATTATTCAGGATACTGGCTTCGGTTTTAGGCTCTATTGCAGCACAATGCAAGTGCATTAAGGTTGGGCCGGCTACCTTCATATTGGTCAACAGTGTTGAGTGCCTTTTGTTTTGAACGCAAGTTGTGTTTGTAATAATCTTTGATTGATTTAGTTTCTTTTCATTGTAGAGGTTTAAAGCAAGAACCTATCCATTATCTAAAAAAAAAAAATCATGGGTACACTAAAGGTTCTAGGCATGCACATTCAACTCACTAACCCCCTTTTCCTGTCGTGCTTTATGACTTGAGTGGTACTCCCTCTGTCTGAAAAAAGAATGCAATAGCACAGTACAAAGTTAAAGTATCTAAGTTTGACTAATTATATATATAAAAAATGTATCAATAGTTATGACATTAAATAAGGCCCCGTTTGGCTAGCAGAATCGGTTCCAATTCTAGCTTGAAACCGGAGAAACGGTACCAAACAGAGAAACGTCAAAACGTTTCTACCTCTAGCGATTCTGGTTTTTTAGCCTATGTGAGAGAAACGGCCTGGGACTGGTTTCACAGGTTTCTGATTTCCTCTCTCACATGCACTAGCAATCGGTTTCTTTTATACTTATCCTTTTTTAGTGCAACAAATTAAAATGGGTTGCATTTAGGTTCTTATTAGCCCACAAAAAAGATCAAGATTTTTTGAAACATATTTTAATTTATATATTTTTTTTACAAAAAAAATCTTTATTTGGGAAACAGAATCCAGTTTTACAGCCAAACGGGTTCCCAAAGTGATTCCGATTCACCACCTAAAACGTTTCTTAGGAAAATCTGGAACCGAAACGTTTCTAGGAGAATCTGGAGCCCTACCAAACGGGCCCTAAGTATCATCAGATTTGTCATAAGATACATTTTCATATATAGTATACTTATTTGATGTCAAAAGTATTAATATTTTTTACCTATATATTCGGTCAAATTTTGGACACTTATAACTGAGAATGCATCTAGAATTGCATTCTTCTCAGGATGGAGGTAGTATCTTTCAGTTTCCTTTCATTAACTGCAACTCTATAAATAATAGGTTCAGAGAAGCTATCATCTGGAATTGTTCTTGATGAGACCTCAACATGCATATATGCTTTGCCAATTGTCCCGTCTATGAATGTTAGGCCAGCCAAGTGTCATCCCCTATCTCTTCATTCAGTCTAAGGACGACACATGACTAGATGCCTAGCCATATATAGCGTATACATGGATACAAAGAGGAGGGGATAGGATAATATATCAGTGGGAATCTTGCAATAAAATATTTTAGATAAAAAAATGACCACTCAAAAGATTTACATATTGTGCTTTTACTTGATCAATTCGAAGTGTCCACTTGAACAATCTGTTGTGATGCCCTATAGACAGTAATGACTTTGTCCACAGCAGTTGACCATTCTAAGCTCTCAGCAGTTGACATTCCAAGGTTCATCAACTGTGAGTGTCATATATCAAGTTAAAGATCGGATGTAACCTGAGAATCTGGTAAAAACGACCAGTAGTTTTTGTTATTCCCACTGAGAGAACGCCTGTTGATGCCATGGAGGGACCATGGATTGCACTGCAAATATGGATTGTACAAGCGTGGCATCTTTCTCATGGATGCAGAGAAAACAGATTTGACAGATAAAAGACAGAAAGGTTTAGACGCAGGCAGGAGAAGTTGGCTGTATTTGCGACGACATTGTGCCATAACAGCTAAAAGCACTATTTTCATTTTACAAATGATGAGACAAATTTTGTAGCCTCATATACCACCTTTAACAAGAACTTGTACTAACCAGACAGTAAATCGTCAAAAACCCTGGTAGTGGATACTATATTTCAGCGACGATGCAATTGATCGTAAAGAAATTCATGTATAGTTCAACCGATTTGCAAAATCAATATGTCTTAAGTAAGCAATGTAAAGAGCCAGTGTTACCATTCTAACTGCTCTTGTATTACAGGTGTTGCAGGTTTTGCTACAGGTAAGTAACCCTTTTTCTCTTGGACTGTTGTTCTTTTCTCTATGTATATGTACTTTTACATTCCCTCTTCACATTAATATTTCATGTTTAATCACTTGATTTGATTGAGTGACAGTTATACATGTGAGCCAAGTAATGTTCCCAATGCAACTCCACAGGATATGAACCTATATGTTATCTGCAACTCCACAGGATGTCTTCAGAAACTCTTCATGTCTCGCATCCTTGTGCCTGTGATTGAGTAAAACCGTACCATCTAAAAGGATATTCACTACAGGAAACCGGGACTTTGCATGTGATGATGTCCTGGTTTGTGAACACCATACATGATGACGTCCTCCAAACGTTTTCAAATTTTTACCACCGCATATGCATGTGATATCACGACATCTCGCCAAGTTTCATGATTTTCGGGATTCGTTTGAATTTTATAGAATTAAATAACCACTCGCACGCAAGTTCGCGACGTTGCCCCGTGAGCACGTTGATCGAAATTTGGAGACAGTTCCTAGATTTAGCATAAAGTGACACTAACAAACAAGAATAACATTTTTGGAATGGATCAAAACTATTATTCGATGCACCTGCAGTTCAAACCTACATTTTCCGGAAAATTGCAAGAAAACGAAATAAAGTGAAGAAATATAGCAAACAGCAATGAAATTGTGCCAAATTTGAACATGTTGTTCATGGTACAAATACAAATCTAAGAAAAAAAGTTGGTGGCAAAAAATTTTTTTTTTTATTTTGCCGAGTGCCAAGGTTTGGCACTCGTCAAAGTGAATATTTTGCCGAGTGCTAGCCCTAGGCACTCGGCAAAGCCAGGACAGGATTTTTTTTTAATTTTTTATTTCGCCGAGTGCCAGATCGAGGGCACTCGGCAAAATACTTTCTTTGCCGAGTGCCCCGGATCTAGCACTCGGCAAAGAGGTTTGAAATATAAAAAAAACCGGACACACGCACACACACCACGCACACACCACGCACACACCACACACGCACACACACACGCGCGCGCCCGCCCCGCCGCCGCGCCGTAGCCGCTGCGCCGCCGCCGCCGGCTCCCCGCGCGCCTGCCCCGCCGGCTCCCCGCGCGCCTGCCCCGCGCGGCTCCTCGGCCCGCGCGCCCGCGTGCCTCGGCCCCGTGCCCGCCGCGCCCGCGCGCCCGCAGTAGGAAGGAGGAGGAGGTAGGAGGAAGAGGAGGAAGGAAAGGAGGAAGGAGAAGAAGGGGAGGAGGAAGAAGAAGAAAGAGAAGGGAGGAGGAGGAGGAGAGGAAGGAGAAGGGAGGAGAAGTTGGCAGGGGAGAAGAGAGGAGGAGGGGAGGAGAGAAGGAGAAGGGGAGAAGAGGAGAAGAGGAGAAGAGAGGAGAAGAAAGGTGCCGCCTCGGTTCGTCGACCCTCACGCCGTAGCGGTCGTCCCCGTTGTCGTCGCCGGCCCTCGGTCTTCGCATTCTCGCTGGCAAGGTATGCCCTAATGTTAGTATTAGTTAGTAAGTAGTAGTGTTAGTAGTAGTAGTAGTTAATTAGTAGTGTTAGTATTAGTTAGTAAGTCGTAGTGACAGTAGTAGTTGTAGTTGTTGTTCATAGTTTTAGTGTTAGTAGTAGTTATTGTTGTATGTATGTGGTTGATGGCCTTCGTGCCTATGTTTGGTATACATGTGGTTGTTGGCCTTCGTGCCAATGTTTTCTGCAGATTTTGGGAACCTCTCCGTGCAGGGGAGGTGCTGCCAAAATTTTCAATGGAGTCTAACCATTTGCCTTTTCTTTGCAGGACGAGGACCGTTGGGAGGCACTCGGCGACCCCGATCATCTTCGTCGGCGTTGCGGTTCTGCCTGCACCGCGCCACCTCGCCACTGCAGCGACTCACCACCGCCCCACTAGCCTGACCTCACCGACACCCTAGGTATAACCCATCTTCCATACTTGTATCTCGTGTAACCCCAGTTAGGCGTCTCCCGTCTGAAAGAGATACGGTCGTTGGTATGCAGATCTTTGCATACCAAATTCCGTACCTGTTTCGGATTGTCCACGTTTTTTGGACAGCCCGCGGATGCGTAGATGGGTTGGTTTTCGTGGCCCGCTCCTATCCGAGATAGAGTTTTGGCACCACCTCCTCGTTGTTCTCCTGATACACAATCTCCCTGCCAGGACGTGTATCGGGAGAACAGCGGGGAGGTGCTGCCGAAATTCTGTCTTGGATAGGAGCGAACCATGGAAGCCAACCTCATCTACGCATCCTCGGGTGGGATTAGGACCTATCCTTCACCTATTAGATGTATAGTAGGAACGCCTTGTGGATTTACCTGCAGTTTTTATTACTCACTTACATATGCATGTGCCAGAGGATGGATAACCATGAGTGGATGTACACGGGCCATGCAAGTATGACCCCAGAATGGATGACCAAGACCAATGCTTTCCTGGAGCATGCATTTAGCGAGGCTGCTAAAGGGTCAGCCCGGATGCCGTGTCCGTGCAGCAGATGTGGCAACAAGAAAAGAAAAATTAAGAGGCTCATGGGGGAAGATCTTATCAAGTATGGATTCACGGCAAACTATACCCGTTGGATCCACCATGGTGAAGCCGATCGTATTAGAGAGGAGGTGGTGAGACAGCGTCTCGAGGATTATGATGGAGATGGCGGGGTAGCAGACTGGATGGATGACATTCAGCAGGCACGGTTCGGTGAAGGATTGGAGGAGAAGCCAGAGGAAAGCGCAAAGGCGTTCTATGATATGCTGTCTTCAGCGCAGAAGCCCTTACACGAAAAGACAACGGTATCGTAGCTGGATGCAATTGGACGCCTCCCTGGACGTGGGACCACTTCAACTCCACCGTGGACGCCGTGTACGGCACCATACAGGAGAGGATCAGGCGTGAGTTCTGGGTGAGTCTACATCACACTACATTGCTCAATACTATGAATTCATTAGACGTTCTTGAAATAATGAAAGGACACATGATGTTTGTATGCAGGACTTCTTCACGTTGGAGGAGGGGCATGACCCCGCCTGGGTGACGAAGGTGCAGGACAGGGCATGCATGGGCCGAGTCACGGACCTGTACTACGAGGTGAGGCTGCAGTGCCACATCAACCACTCGTGCGACGTCCTTGGTCGGTACCCGGGGAAGAGCGAGGCCAGGACCATGACACTCACCAGGGAGCAGTACCTTGCAGTAAGTTATAAAACATTGTTACTGACTCATTCCATGAAGAATAGGCAGCCTTTATTTTATATTCTAACATTTCTAATACTTGATGGCATGCAGATGTGTCCTTCTTGGTGCGCCACCCACAAAGACTGTTGGGCGGCCATCGTGGACAAGTGGGTCTCCGATGAGTGGAGGGAGAGGCACGCCCTCCGTCGGGAGTGCCGCCTGCAGATGGGTGGGCCGGCGCACCACCAAGGCAACCGGCCCCTTAGTTCGTACGCCCAGGCCTGGGTACACGCTACGCACTTATTTATTTATTTGTTCTAACGCTCAATTCTCATTACTTCTAATCGTCTTTGTGTTTTCCTTGCAGCCCTAGTCGCATGATGGCCAGGAATGCAACAAGTTCATGGCGTACGCCATGGCACACAAGGGCAAGGCAACAGCCCCGGACACCATCTACAACCCGAAGGACGGGCCCGAGGCGTACAGCAACACGAGCGTCCATAGCAAGCTCACCAACTATGCCTCGACGGCCCGCGAGCGGCATGGGGAGGACTTTGACCCTGCCACCCAGCCCCTTGATACCGACCTCGTGATGAGGCTCGGAGGAGGGAAGTAGCACGGCCGGTATTGGATGGCCTCCAACATGGTCGACTCGACCTCTGTGCCCAACCTCGCCCAGATCCGAGCACAGAGCATGAGCTCCTCCGTCCCCATTCGACCTCGGCAGGTGAGCACACTGCAGCAGATGGCGGCACTCCAGGTTAGTTCTATTTCATTCGCCGTTCATTACTTTTACACATGTACCTTGCATTTGCATTGTTTAAACGTTGGTGATTGAATATTGCAGGCCACTGTGGAGAGGATGGAGGCCGAGAGGGAGGCCGAGAGGGTCGAGAGGGAGAGGGAGAGGGCCTAGAGGGAGGCCGAGAGGGCCGAGTGGGAGGTCCTGAGGGCCCAGAGGGTGGTCGAGGCGTAGAGGATGCAGGACATGTTCTCATTCATGTCGAGCCTCGGCACCACTCTCCCGGGTGTGGTGGTGCCCCAGTCGCTGCTCGCTCTAGTTGTGCCTCCTACTCCTCTGGCTCTAGGCACTCTGGTGAGTATATATATATGGTTGATCAAGTCCTTTAGCTTGTGTAGATACTAATGAATTCAATTCTCCTTTGTGCAGCAACAGTTGTCGGGTTCGAACCCGACTCCTTCGCCTCAGCACACACACCCCGGCTAGACAGGTCCACCACTGCACGGAGGTGCCCCTTCAGGCTCCCATTGGGATCAGTGGCAGTAGGTGGTGCCCCTTCGTGTTTCATTGACTTTTCTTAATCTAGGACTTGTGTTGGATGAAGACTTCTTAGATGTTGTCATGGATTTGCACATTGGATGTGCGTGTGATGGATTATGCAGGAGGATGTGCTTGTGATGGATGTTGGATGTGCTTGTGATGTATTATGGATGTATGTGATGGATTATGTATGCATTTTGTGTGATGCTAAATGCCTGTGTGCTGTCTCATGTATTATATATGAGTTTTGCGTGTTTGCTTTCGAAGGAAAGCAACAAACAAAAAAAATAGCAAATTTCCCAGCTTTGCCGAGTGCCAACACTGGGCAAAGAAGTCTTTGCCGAGTGCCAGGGGTGTGGCACTCTGTAAAGCTAGAAAAAAATGCTACAAAAACAGCCACTTCCCCAGTTTTGCCGAGTGCCATAGCCTGGCACTCGACAAAGAGGTCAATTTTGCCGAGTGCCAGGTGGTACCACTCGACAAAGACTATTTTTAAAAAGATTTTTTTTCTAAAAATGGTTTCTTTGCCGAGTGCTGAGCCCTGGCTTTCGGCAAAAATTCAAATTTTGCCGAGTGCCAGTCCCTAGGCACTCGGCAAAGCCGGCGTCAAATGTTGACGGCAGTTATTTTTTTGCCGAGTGCGGGCTTGGCACTCGGCAAAGACTTTGCCGAGTGTCGATTTTTGGCACTCGGCAAAGAAATTTTTGCCGATAAAATCTTTGCCGAGAGACCTTTGCCGAGTGCGGCACTCGGCAAAGCCTTTGCCGAGTGCTTGGCTGGCTTTGTCGAGTGCCCCCAGCACTCGGCAAAGAGGGCGTCTACAGTGGTGATTAGTTCTAATCATTGATCTGAACACATATATATGGGCCTAGCTATGGTACACCCAAATAACTGTGGATCGTTGAAAGGTCCTTGTGTGGTTTTGGTAATTAAGTGACAACCTAGGTGGACTAATTGTGTTTATGTGAGATACATAGGTGATTAGTCCACAGGTACATATGTGTGAGCAACATATGCCATGAAGGTGAAAATGGCTTGGAGATGTTGCAAAGCTCACACATGTGATGATGAAGGAGCTCATTGCACATGAGACATGACATTGAGTCATGTGATCAAGGTGGAGAAGATCAAGACAAAACTTGGCTTGATGGACCGGTTACAAGCATGAAGGGCAAGTCGGAGGCTTTGGAGCGATGGACCGCATGGCGGTGAAGCTTGAGCAAGACTTGGCGCCGATGGACGAAGGCAACGGTGAAAAGCAAGTGAAGTCAAGATCGATGAACCAATATGATCACCTGATGATATGAAGTGGATCATATCATTGTTGATCGTGTTGGTGCATGTGTTGCATCGACATTGGAGGAGATGGAATGAAATACGCAAGGCAAAGGTATAACCTAGGGCATTTCATTTCACCGGTCATAGGTGTGTAGAGAAGTTTGTGACCGGGTTTAGGATAGATGGCCATACTATCAAGAGGGGCAAACTTGTTTGCATATCGGTCATCTAGTGCCACTCGAGTGATCTAACTTTGCATCATCGCTAGGATTGAGTGGCGTGGCAAGTTGAGTGGCTAATCCTTTGAAAAATGATTATGAAAATGCTAACACACATACACATGGTGGTGTACACTTGGTGGTGTTGGCACATTTACAAAGGAGATGAAGTTAGAGTTGATGTGGATCAACTCGGCGATGGAACAAAGGTGAGAAGGGTTTGGAACTCCACCGGCGGAGTGTCCGCCCGTAGAGTGCGGACAGTCCGACGGTGCCACCGACGCCCTGTTCCGAAAAGATAGGGTCTCACAGAGTGGACTGGACACTGGTCACGTAGTGACCGGACGCTGGGTTCCAGCGTCCGGTCAGAAGTGGTAGTCAGCGGGCAGGCGTCGGTCTTCGACCGGATGCTGGCGCTGGAAGTGACCGGACGCTGATAGGGTGCGTCCGGTCAAGGTGACATGTGATGACGCAGGCAGAGCAGTGTTGCTGGAGGTGACCGGACACTGGTGCTGTGTTCGATTGCGACAGACCGAACACGTCCGGTCATGTCTAGTACCTTACTAGAAACGACCGGACGCTAGGGTTGCTGCGTCCGGTCAGTTCAAGCTGGAGCGTCCGATCGTCAGATGACCGTTGAGATCGGATGAACAGCGTTTGTTGAAGGGGACACGTGGTGTGCATCGCATGACCGGACGCTGAGGTCCAGCGTTTGGTCGATCGGACCGGAGCGTCCGGTCGTCCCGACTTTTGCCCAGTGAAGGGGTAACAGCTCTATTTGTTCGTGGAGTTATAAATAGAAGTCATGGTCGGCCTTGGGCCGGTAGCTGAGCACACTAGAGCCTTGGTGGCTTGTGTAGTAGTGCTTGGGAGCCCTCCATCTCACATATACTTGATAGTGATCATTCGATTGTGTGAGAGAGCGATTCTAGTGCGATTGCATCATGAGGTTGCATCGTGTGGCACTAGGTGATCGAGTTGCAAGCCGGTGGTGCTTGTTACTCTTGGAGGTTGCCACCTCCTAGACGGCTTGGTGGTGGTCTCCATTGAAGCCCACAAGAAGCTTGTGCGGTGCTCTAGAGAAGAGCTTTGTGAGGGGCATTGTGCTCGCCCCGCGGGAGCCGTGAAGAGCAACTCTAGTTGAGCATGTCATTGAGCTACCCTCACTTTCAGGGTAGGTTCTTGCGGTGCCCGATGTGCAGGCTTGGCGGGTGATGCCAATTAGCCGCCGAACCACCAAGTGAGCGGTCGACACAACGAGGACTAGCATGTTGGCAAACACGTGAACCTCAGGAGAAAAATCACTATGTCAACCTTGTTCTTTCCATTGGTTTGCATCCTCGTTACACAAGCTTGTAATTACTTTTGCATACATTGTGCTTGTGTAGTTGCTCTTATAATTAGTTAGCTTGTGTAGCTTACTAGTTACCTTCTTGCTTGTGTAGCAAGAAGTAGCTCCCTTGCATGGCTAATTTGGTTTGTGTAACCTTGTTAGTCACATTACTTAGTTTGTGCAGCTAAGTAATTGTGCTCTCTAATTTGGCATTGGTTGCCTTATTATTGAGCATTGCTAGTGAGCTTAGGTGGCTTTGTGATTTTGCTTACTAGCTTGTGTAGGAGCTCCCTTGTTGCTTAAAGTACTAGTGGCATAGTGAAAGGTCCTTGTTTGGTTTTGGTAATTGAGTGACAACCTAGGTGGACTAATTGTGTTTATGTGAGATATACAGGTGATTAGTCCACAAGTACATGTGTGTGAGCAACATATGCCATGAAGGTGAAAATGGCTTGGAAATGTTGCAAAGCTCACACATGTGATGATGAAGGAGCTTAAATGCACCTGAGACATGACATTGAGTCATGTGATCAAGGTGGAGAAGATCAAGACAAGACTTGGCTTGATGGACCGGTTGCAAGCATGAAGGGCAAGTCGAAGGCTTTGGAGTGATGGACCGCATGGCGGTGAAGCTTGAGCAAGACTTAGCGCCGATGGACGATGGCAACGGTGAAGAGCAAGTGAAGTCAAGATCGATGAACCAATATGATCACGTGATGATATGAAGTGGATCATATCATTGTTGATCGTGTTGGTGCATGTGTTGCATCGACATTGGAGATGGAATGGAATGCGCAAGGCAAAGGTATAACCTAGGGCATTTCATTTCACCGGTCATAGGTGTATAGAGAAGTTTATGACCGGGTTTAGGATAGATGGCCGTACTATCAAGAGGGGCAAACTTATTTGCATATCGGTCATCTAGTGCCACTCGAGTGATCTAACTTTGAATTGTCGCTAGGATCGAGTGGCGTGGCAAGTTGAGTGGCTAACATCCTTTGGGAAATGATTGTGAAAATGCTAACACACATACACATGGTGGTGTACACTTGGTGGTGTTGGCACATTTACAAAGGAGGTGGTGTTTGCAGGGGTGAGATGGATTCGGCGCTTTCGGGAAAATGGAATGCCTATTTTCTATTGCGCCGGATGCAAATTCTTGTGGTTAGCACATTGGAGCAAGGGTGAAGAAGTTAGAAGTGAAAACGAGTTGGTCGCGAAGACGCTGGCGTCGGTCAACTGACCGGACGCTGGGTCTGAAAGCACCGGACGCTAGGTAGCTGCGTCCGGTCACGCTGACGTACGGTGACGCAGAAGCTGGAGTGTGACCGGACGCTGGCTGCGTCCGATCAAGTGTGACCGGATGCGTCCGGTCGAGGTCGGTACCTTACTGGAAACGACCGGACGCTGGGGGTTCAGCGTCCGGTCAGTTGAAGCTGCTGCGTCCGGTCAAGTCAAGTGACCGTTGGAACCGGGACGCGTGGCCGTCTGCGAGCGACCGGACGCTGAGGTCCAGCGTCCGGTCAACACGACCGGAGTGTCCGGTCGGCCCGATTTTTGCCCAGTGAAGGGGTAACGGCTAGTTTAGCCCTTGGGGCTATAAATAGAAGTGGCCTTCGGCCATGGCTGGTGTGGAGCACCTTGGGGGACTTTGTGTCCATGCTTGAGAGTGCTTAGGAGCCCTCCATCTCACACATACTTGATAGCGATCATCCGATTGTGTGAGTGAGCGATTCTAGTGTGATTGCATCGTGAGGTTGCATCGAGTGGCACTAGGTGATCGAGTTGCAAGCTGGTGGTGCTTGTTACTCTTGGAGGTTGCCACCTCCTAGACGGCTTGGTGGTGGTCTCCGTCAAAGCGCGCAAGAAGCTTGTGCGGCGCTCCGGAGAAGTGCCTGTGAGGGGCATTGTGCTCGTCCCGCAGGAGCCACGAAGAGCAACTCTAGTAAAGCGTGTCATTGAGCTACCCTCACTCAAGGGGTAGGTTCTTGCGGTGCCCGACGTGCGGGCTTAGCGGGTGATGCTAATTAGCCGCCGAACCACCAAGTGAGCGGTCGACACAACGGGGACTAGCGTGTTGGCAAACACGTGAACCTTGGGAGAAAAATCATCGTGTCAACCTTGTTCTTCCCATTGGTTTGCATCCCCATTACACAAGCTTGCTATTACTTTTATACATATTAAGCTTGTGTAGTTGCTCTTGTAATTAGATAGCTTGTGTAGCTTGCTAATTACCTTCTTGCTTGTGTAGCATAGAAGTAGCTCCCTTGTGTGGCTAATTTGGTTTTAGTAACCTTGTTAGTCACATTGCTTAGTTTGTGTAACTAAGTATTTGCGCTCTCTAATTAGGCATTGGTTGCCTTGTTATTGAGCATTGCTAGTGAGCATCGTTAGCTTTGTGCTTTTGCTTACTAGCATGTGTAGGAGCTCTCTTGTTGCTTAAAATACTAGTGGCATAGGTTTGTGTAACCTTGCTCTTAGAATTGTTTAGGAGAGCTCTAGCTAGCCCGACACCTTGGTTGTATAATTGTTATCTTTGCAAGGTGCTAGTGAACATATATAGTGGGGTATAGTCTTGGCTAGACCGATAGTTTTAATTCCGCATTTGTATCGGTTAGCCGACGCGATTAAGTTTTAGAAAATACTATTCACCCCCCTCTAGTCGCCATCTCGACCCTTCACATAGGTTCGTGTGACCTTGCTCCTAGAATTGGTTTGGTGAGCTCTAGCTAGCTCGGCACCTTTGTTGCTTAATTAGTATCTTTGTAAGGTGCTAGAGAACATAGATAGAGGGGTGTAGTCTTGGCTAGACTGATAGTTCTAATTCCGCACTTGTTTCGGTTAGCCGACGCGATTAATTTTAGAAAGGACTATTCACCCCCCCTCTAGTCCGCCATCTCGACCCTACAAGTGGTATCAAAGCTAGGTCTCTTATTTGTGGTCTTCACCGTCCCGAGAGGATGTCGACTTATGGGCTAGATGTTGATTGTCCACACATTTTTGATGGCACACACTTTACAGGATGGAAAAATTGGATGATATGCAATTTTAAGTTTATTTGCCCTCAAATGTGGTGGATGGTAGATGTAGGCTTTTCTCATATGTTGGATGAAGATAATCTAACTCAAGCACAAGAGAAATGCCTATATCTCGATATCCAAGCTACTAACATCATGTATAGATCTTTGCATGATTGTATATTTGGAGAGATCATTGACATGAAGACCGCCCATGAGATTTGGAGTTATCTCAATGAGAAATATGGGACGGTCTCCGATGATGATGATGAGTCCAAGATGGAGGCACATGAGTATGTTGAGCATAACCATAATTTGGTGATTGTGGAAGATTGCTCCACCTCATGGTCAAGTGACGACGATGATCGCCATATTAACGATGAAAATTTGACCAGATTTTTTTATGTGTGATTTAAATAGACATAAATTTTACCACAAGTTCACTTGACAAGGTTGATGATGATGCCACAAGTGTTGCAAGTGATGATGCTACCCCATGCACACTTGATGGTGATGATGGTTCATGCTCAAGCCTTGATGAAGATGCTAATACAAGCTCTCCAACTACATCACCATATTGCTTCATGTCACAAGGTGATACCAAGGTAACAAATGATAATATGGTTGATCATGTTGATTCATATGATGAGCTTGTTAGTAGACTTGCTAGTATGACCATGTCTTTAGAAAATGAGAAAGCTAAAACATTGAAATTAGAAAATGAAAACTCATTTCTAAAGAACTCTTGTGAAGAACATAAGAAATTACTTGATACTTATAAATCTTCACATGATGAGCTAAAATTGAATCATGAGACACTACTTGCATCTCATGATGAATTATTAGAACAACATGCTTCTCTCATTAAAATGTTTACAAAGAAACTTAAAAATAATGAGAGCTCATCACATGGATCAAATGATAAATCACAAATTGTTGCTAACCCTTGTGATGTAGGCAAGAAGCATGTATCCACCTCTTGTGATGATTTATTAGATATGCCATGCTCTTCACAATTAGATGCTTGTTCTACTTCTATGTCTTATGAGACTAACCTTTTGAAGGAGAACAATGAGCTCAAAAATGAAGTGAAGAAATTGAGCAACAAGCTAGAGAGGTGCTACAACTCAAAAGTCACCTTTGAGCACATGTTGAAGACTCAAAGAAACTATGGTGACAAGTGTGGCCTTGGCTTCAAGAAGAAGATGACAAAGGGCAAAAGACAGAGAAAAAGAAAGATGAAGAAGCTACAACAAAGAAAGCTTTCTCATACCATGTGCTACCGGTGTCATGAAACGGGACACCTTACAAATGGTTGCCCTAACATTGAGAAGCTCAAGAAGATAAAAAGAAGATGAGAGGCTCAAGCATGTCAAGTGCTTCAAGTGCCGCACTTGGGGTCATCTTACCTCAATGTGCCCAACCAAGCAATTGGTGAAGCAACAAGTGAAGCCTCAACCAAAGCCACAAGTTGAGCAAGAGAAGACACCCCAAGAGCAAATCAAGATCAACCATGAAGATGGTGGTGACTTGATGATAAAGAAGAAGAAAACAAGAAGGGGTGGAAAGGCAAGGCATCCAATGCAAACTCAAGATGCCAAGATGATGAGCAAGAATGAAGATGAGAAGAAAGATTATGCTCACATCAAGTGCTTCAAGTGTGGAAGTGTGGGATACTTTGCCTCTAAGTGTCCTACCAAGCTTGAGAACAAGGCTCAAGCAATCCATGAGAGGCAAGGCAATGAGAAGCACCACATGAGCAAAGAAGAGAAGGCTCAAGCAAAGAGAAAGTGCTACTCATGCTGGGAAAGGAGACACATGGCACATTCATGTCCCCTAGGTAAAACTTCTAAGCCTATTTCAATTAATGATGATTCTATGCTTAGGAAGGATGGTAATGGTACCTCTATGGTCGCTATTACAAAACATCCCACTATTCATACTAAGGCTATGCCTAAGTATGTTGCTCCTAACTTGAGAGGACCCAAAGTTATTTGGGTACCATCAAAAAGTGGATGATTGTTTGTAGGTACCATCAGCATTGGAGGCTTGGTTCAAATGATATTCATCTTGTTGATTATGTAGTTGAGCCAAGTATTGCTAAGTGATGATCATTGTCCCAATGCCATGACAAATTAAGTGAAGTCCAAATGTGCTACAACATACAAGTGTTAAATTCAAGTTGTTGGTAATTTATTGGATATATTTGATGGTTTACAAATAATTGAGTTTAAGCTTGCAAGTTGGATGATCATGAGCTAACCAAGGTCCTCAAGATGAAAACATGTTTAATAAGTAATTGAGGCACCTAAGTTTGGTTTTGAGATGATCTATAAGCATGACAAGAAAAGAGTACAAGGCCATTTGATTGTGGAGTGCACTTTGCACACATTTGATACTCAAGATGAAGATCAAGATCAAACTCAAGTTGAAGATATAGTTTAAGTTCTAGATATGATTGGAGATCATTTGGTAGAAAGAAAAGGACTTAAACAAGTAGAAAGAAAAGGACTTAAAGAAGGAATCAAGGTCACTCATCAAGTTAAGTCCATCACTTGGATCAATCAAATCAAGTCATTTCAAGTGAGTATCAAGAATGATTCTTGGAGAGAGGTCACTTCTCCCTAGTGTAGGGGCTTGCCGCCTATGTGTAGGTGAACCAAGTGTGGTACTTGGAAGGCTAACATGGAAGTGGTGATCCGAGGAACATTTGAGATGCTTAGTTGAAGCAATCAAAAGGGTTGAACAAGAAAAGCAAGCAACACCCAAAAGAGAGCTAGTCATGATATTTCAAGTGGATGCTCTCATGCAAGCAAAGATCAAAAGATAAAGCAAGCCAACCACAACAAGAAAGTGCACTTGATCATAAGTGGTATTCATTTCATATGGGTGAAGAATGAAATTCAACATGGTATCTATTTGTCTTCACCAAGCTTATAATTGGACTTCACATTGCTATTGGAGTAATGAATTGGAATCTATGTGACTATCCTCTACTCCAACATAGCAAAGGTATCATTGTAATGTGCATGATCATTTCATCCCTTACTAGTATGCGGTTAGTGCATATAGTACATGCTTCATAGGATCATGCATAACAAATGAAATGCTTAAATTCATAGCCTACCACTATTGTTTGAATGATTACTTGATCTAGTGGTTAGTACATGAATTTGTTTATAAGCTAGTGAACCCAAGTACTTGACTCAATTTGGATTGCTAACAAGTGACAAGTACAACATTGGCAAGATAACCCTTGCAAGAGGTGTGAAGAAACTTGTCATTGGTTCAAACCGGACTTGGAAGCTTAGGCAAATCAATTTAGTTCAAGTCAATCATAGAAGCTCATGATAGTGATAAGAGTACAAGCACAAGACAATAATGTAAATGGGTATCTAGTTTATTTGTTTCAAATGGTATCTAGACTCAAGTATTTTATCAAGAATCTACAAATGATGTCTAGATCAACTCACAAGTGATATCCTATAAGTGATACTCATGAAGATAGCAAATGTTCAAGAAATAGTTTTTATTGAAAAATCCAACAAGTGGTTCCATACTAGAAGATTCTTTCAAGTGATATCACATCTACACATAATATCAATCATGCAAGAAAATGGTTCCACAAGTGATCCTCAACTTTAAGTGATCATTAAATGAAGAATGCATCCCTCACCTACAAGAGCTCAAGTGTATCAAATGGATGACTCATGCTATCACATAGGGGGAGGTGTCACACAAATTGGTATCAAGATAAAAAATCTTATGTGTGGTATCTCAAGAAGCCCTACACATGATACAAGTGGTATAAGTTATAAGTGGTATTTACAAATGGTGTCATTCCAACAATCAAGTGATGTCCATAAAAAATGCAAGATTCAAACCTCAACCATCTACCCCAAACGTATACCTTTGCATCAATGAGAAGCTCACCTTTTATGGAAATTGATGACAAAGGGGGAGAGATTGTACAAAGATATAAAAGCTTTGAGATTGAAATTGTACAAGGGGGAGAGATAAGATATAAAAGCTCAAAGAAGTAGAGGTTGGACAGGGATATGGACAAAGAGGGAGCAACATTGAAGAAAAGAGATGGATCAAAATTTTCAAAATTTCTTGGACAAGAGAAGCACACAAGTAGGGGGAGCAAGCTCATGAACTTTGATTGATTGCATTTGATATGTGCATATTCATGTGCTTGCTTGCATTGCATAAGCTTTCAAATTCAATATGCATGCTTGTGTGGTGTATGCTAGTTGTAGAACTTGAATAATGATTTGATAACTAACATGCATAGGATGATAGCTAGACACTTGGTATGCTTTTCAAATAATGCTAGTACCTTACTTTTAATGTTGATCTCACAAGGTATCTAGTGTTTTTATTTCCAAGTGATATCTAGCTAACCATGGTGCTAAGGATGAACTTAAAGGTGCAACTCCGATTGGTACACGCTTCAAAGGTTTATTCTATACACCTTAGCATCATTTAGTAGTAATTACTCTTCCATAATTTTAATCTATGCATATGTGCGAGCTTCAAATCAAACACTCTAGCACATATGTAGGGGGAGCTAATACTACCATCTTGGGTTTGTGGTACTTGTCCAAAATCATTTTCACATGGTAAAATTGCTTGGACAAGCAACATGAATCCAAAAGAGCTTAATTTCCATATCCTTGAATTACCAAAAAGGGGGAGATTGAAAGGTCTTTGTTTGGTTTTGGTAATTGAGTGACAACCTTAGGTGGACTAATTGTGTTTATGTGAGATACATAGGTGATTAGTCCACAGGTACATATGTGTGAGCAACATATGCCATGAAGGTGAAAATGGCTTGGAGATGTTGCAAAGCTCACACATGTGATGATGAAGGAGCTCATTGCACATGAGACATGACATTGAGTCATGTGATCAAGGTGGAGAAGATCAAGACAAGACTTGGCTTGATGGACCAGTTGCAAGCGTGAAGGGCAAGTCGGAGGCTTTGGAGCGATGGACCGCGTGGCGGTGAAGCTTGAGCAAGACTTGGCATCGATGGACGAAGGCAATGATGAAAAGCAAGTGAAGTCAAGATCGATGAACCAATATGATCACCTGATGATATCAAGTGGATCATATCATTGTTGATCGTGTTGGTGCATGTGTTGCATCGACATTGGAGGAGATGGAATGGAATGCGCAAGGCAAAGGTATAACCTAGGGCATTTCATTTCACCGGTCATAGGTGTGTAGAGAAGTTTGTGACCGGGTTTAGGATAGATGGCCGTACTATCAAGAGGGGCAAACTTGTTTGCATATCGGTCATCTAGTGCCACTCGAGTGATCTAACTTTGCATCATTGCTAAGATTGAGTGGCGTGGCAAGTTGAGTGGCTAATCCTTTGAAAAATGATTATGAAAATGCTAACACACATACACATGGTGGTGTACACTTGGTGGTGTTGGCACATTTACAAAGGAGATGAAGTTAGAGTTGATGTGAATCAACTCGGCGATGGAACTGAGGTGAGAATGGTTTGGAACTCCACTGGCGAAGTGTCCACCCGTAGAGTGCGGACAGTCCGACGGTGCCACCGGCGCCCTGTTCTGAAAAGATAGGGTCTCACAGAGTGGACCAGACACTGGTCACGTAGTGACTGGACGCTGGGTTCCAGCGTCCGGTCAGAAGTGGCAGTCAGCGGGTAGGCATCGGTCTTCGACCGGACGCTGGCGCTGGAAGTGACCGGACGCTGACAGGGTGTGTCCGGTCAAGGTGACGTGTGATGACGCAGGCAGAGCAGTGTTGCTGGAGGTGACCGGACGCTGGTGCTGCGTCCGATCGCGATAGACCGGACGTGTCCGGTCATATCTGGTACCTTACTAGAAACGACCGGACGCTGGGGTTGCTGCGTCCGGTCAATTCAAGCTGGAGCATCCGGTCGTCAGATGACCATTGAGATCGGATGAACATCGTTTGAAGAAGGGGACACGTGGCGTGCATCGCACGACCGGACGTTGAGGTCCAGCGTTCGGTCGATCGGACCGGAGCGTCCGGTCGTCCCGACTTTTGCCCAGTGAAGGGGTAACGACTCTATTTGTTCGTGGGGTTATAAATAGAAGCCATGGTCGGCCTTGGGCCGGCAGCTGAGCACACTAGAGCCTTGGTGGCTTGTGTAGTAGTGCTTGGGAGCCCTCCATCTCACATATACTTGATAGTGATCATTCGATTGTGTGAGAGAGCGATTCTAGTGCGATTGCATCGTGAGGTTGCATCGTATGGCACTAGGTGATCGAGTTGCAAGCCGGTGGTGCTTGTTACTCTTGGAGGTTGCCACCTCCTAGACGGCTTGGTGGTGATCTCCGTTGAAGCCCGCAAGAAGCTTGTGCGGTGCTCCGGAGAAGAGCTTTGTGAGGGGCATTGTGCTCGTCCCGCAGGAGCCGCAAAGAGCAACTCTAGTTGAGCGTGTCATTGAGCTACCCTCACTTTCGGGGTAGGTTCTTGCGGTGCTCGATGTACGGGCTTTGCGGGTGATGCCAATTAGCCGCCGAACCACCAAGTGAGCGGTCGACACAACGGGGACTAGCGTATTGGCAAACACGTGAACCTCGGAAGAAAAATCACCGTGTCAACCTTGTTCTTTCCGTTGGTTTGCATCCTCGTTACACAAGCTTGTAATTACTTTTGCATACATTGTGCTTATGTAGTTGCTCTTATAATTAGTTAGCTTGTGTAGCTTACTAGTTACCTTGTTGCTTGTGTAGCAAGAAGTAGCTCCCTTGCGTGGCTAATTTGATTTGTGTAATCTTGTTAGTCACATTACTTAGTTTGTGTAGCTAAGTAATTGCGCTCTCTAATTTGACATTGGTTGCCTTGTTATTGAGCATTGCTAGTGAGCTTAGGTGGCTTTGTGTTTTTGCTTACTAGCTTGTGTAGGAGCTTCCTTGTTGCTTAAAGTACTAATGGCATAGGTTTGTGTGACCTTGCTCCTAGAATTGGTTTGGTGAGCTCTAGCTAGCCCGGCACCTTTGTTGCTTAATTTGTATCTTTGCAAGGTGTTAGAGAACATAGATAGAGGGGTGTAGTCTTGGCTAGACTGATAGTTCTAATTCCGCACTTGTTTCGGTTAGCCAACGCGATTAATTTTAGAAATGACTATTCACCCCCTCTAGTCCGCCATCTCGACCCTACAACCGTCGATCTAAATAACAATTATCACATATTAGCTCCTAAGAGGTAATAGATATATAAGGAAAATATCTTTCTATTAGATCTAATATACATGCAAGATCTGACTTCTCTAACACCTTCTGAAGTGTACATGGACATGGCCACACGCATGCATATAGCGGTGGGCGCACACTTCACACAAGTGCAGCCGTATTTTATTTTATTTCTTTTATATAGCTTGATGATTTGTAGTTAGTAGAACTAATATACATATTGTTCTTTGTATTTATCCTATTATAATTTTTATTTTGGAATGTTGTAGGGCTATTTCGTGGTAGGCGTACAAATTTATAACTTTTATAACGTGACAGGTGGTAGATCCAATTTAATTTTAGCGACACCTAACATAATTTGATGAAAATGACTTGTCCACATTTTTTCTTAGAAAATTGGTAATTGCATGCGGCACCAAAAAAGGAAGATTGTCTACTGCATGCGGCGCCAGACAAGGAAGATAGTCTACGTGGGGATATGCCTGCGATTTTGGGATTCCTTTTCTATTTTATAACAATTAGTTAATTAAATTCTTTCATTTAATTTTGAAAAATCAAGGGCTGTGATTTTTTTTTGAAATCTTGCCTTCTACAAGGTAAGGAACACTAGTAGAGAAACGACTTTTGATCCACTTCGAAATTTGGCTTTAGTCCCGGGATTTTTCGCGCCCGGGACTAGAGAAATCTTTAGTCCCGGTTGGTAGCTACAACCGGGACTAAAGGTCCCTGCCCAACGGTTACCGAGGTGTATCAGAGGCACGTCAGTGTGAGAATCTTTAGTCCCGGTTTGAGATATGAACCCGGACTAAAAGTGTGACTTTTAGTCCCGGTTTGAGACACGAAGCTGGACTAAAGATACCTTTAGTCCCAGTTTATGTCTCAAACCCGGACTAAAGGTGTCTCCAAACTGAATTTAAAAGGAAAGCGTATCTTATCTAAGTTAGATGTGTGGTGGTAGGTGAGATGGTAACACGTGCAAGAGCTGAAGTGGGAGGTCGTAGGTTTGAATCTCTACAGCTACAACTTTTTTTTTACCCAACAAACACCTCTACTCCCGGTTGGAGGAACCGGGACTAAAAATCAAGACCTTTAGTCTCGATTTCATAGTCCCGGTTCTAAAACCTGGATTAAAGGGGTTGAGAACCGGGACTAAAGCCCTTTTCTCTACTAGTTGAAGGTACCGTACCCCCCCCCACACACATATATATATATATATATATATATATAGTATATATAGACACACACACCTGTGCATACGAGTGATTTCACATAAGCAGGGAATGCCATTTCATCAAAGATTCTTGAAATTTCTTTGTAGTGGAATTGACGGTTCCTTTTCAGTAGCACCTCTCAAGCTGCCACATATCTGATATCTTGGTACCCACTTTGCATGGAATCGCTACCCTCTTTCAGATGCTCCTTATCCATACACAACAGAATGCCACCTGTATGGCCAATATATATTGAAATATTAATTAGAAAATGCGACTTCGGAGCGCAGCATCGCATACCTCTTCCATGTCTGATGGGGCATCAGGGCTTTGCTTTGGTTGACATTCTGGACATACAGGATAAGAACTAGTCATACAGGGCATTGGTATACTGTGCTGTGCTGTTCATAGTGCCTTTATATAGAATCTTGTTTGCCCCGTGCTGACTTGGCTTCACTCTAACAAGATTCTATATTCGTCTTAGCTTGGCAACTTCTGTAGTGGCGTCCACCGTCAATATCGCTGAATTTATGACTACGTGTAGGATGATATTATCCGAACGTGAAGAAATTAATGGATTTCCACTTCAACAATGATATCTGTGAATGAAGTTCGATCCACGCCCTGTTCGTTTGGGCTGGTTTGGCTTATAAGCCATGGCTGAAAGTACTATTGGCTAGTTTGGTGTGAGAGAAAAATACTGTTCGTTGGCTGATAAGCCATGGTTTATAAGCCAAATCCGACTGAGCGAACAGGCTGCCAAGAGTTGCAATGATGTACCAGACTATAAACTTCATAGTTTCATTTCTATTAATGAACTTTAGTTCATCCCACACTTCACTACTACTTTGTTGAATGTCCTACAGTTCACCCAAATTGCATATCCGAGACTACTACATGCATGACGAGCTGAGTCGACAATATCATCAGCTTAAAGCTTATTATATATCCCTTCTCGACATCTCATTCTTTCTTTCTCTGTCTTCTGACTAGTCGAATAGGAATATAAGATAGGCTGAGTAAGATCCCCAAGCCTTATCAACATCCAAGGTCGACTCGTTTCAGTATCAGGTAGCTACACTACTGTTACCGTCCAAATAAGTATTCCGTACTAGTACATACTAAACCTTTCGGTGTGAGTTGCAACCCAAGAAGCTTTGGCAATTATCCAAACCCTCCCTGTCGGTTCGCTGCAAAAAGCCTCGCTCTCTTGCCATCACATTTATGTCCACGCCTATATAAACTAGCCTCCCTGCACCCAGTCCTAAGCAAGAAAGCACAAATACTCAAAGCATCAGATATACAAGAAGCAAATCGCACATCTTCTCTAGCTAGCCTAGCTTACATTAGTCACTTCGAAGCAACTCTGTTAAACCAGGGTTGTTTATTTCTCGCGAACGATCGACAGGACCCTTAAGTAAGTTTGATCCATGGACCAGGTGACAAGGCTGGCATCGCAGCGTGCAGTGGTGATCTTCAGCACGAGCTCCTGCTGCATGTGTCACACTGTGACGCAGCTCTTCCGCGAGCTCGGGGTGAACACGATGGTGGTGGAGCTGGACAAGGACCCGCGGGGAAAGGAGATGGAGAAGGGACTGGCGAGGCTACTGGGCCGCAGTGCCGGTGTACCAGCGGTGTTCATCGGTGGCAGGCTCGTCGGCTCCACAGACAAGGTCATGTCGCTCCACCTCAGCGGCAACCTCGTCCCTCTTCTGCGCAATGCGGGGGCACTCTGGGTCTAGCTGCTTGTAGCGCCGCTATTATGCTCTGAGCGAGTCAGCTATTCGATTAGCTGACAATATATAAGTTATACTAGTTCTGTCGATAATGTTATGTCGATCGCGCCATCGCGGCAAGGGGCTTCAGTATTTTGTAAGCGTACCTGATAATGTGAGGAGAGTGTTACTTACCTGTTACCTCCCCGAAAAATGCACGGCCATAGTCCATAGGCATACATGCATGTGATGTGACAAATGGAAGAGCTTCATTGTCATTGCTTACTATATTTTGTAAGAGTGTCTTACTGTCTCATAATGTGAGGAGTCAGATTGTTTCCTCCGGGAAATGCATGCACTGGCGAAGGACATACATGATAGCGACGGAAGAGCTTCATTCTATGCTGGTCTGGTACATTGCAAGTTTGCAACTAATTAACTGAAAGCGTGGATTGTTTTGGGTATCTTCCAACGGTTTCCATTAGGCAAATCGGCAAGCATATACATGGGTAACCAATCTACTCATGGTGGCCCATGGCATGGGTAGGGTAGGCCCTATATAGGGAGAGTATATTCAGTAGCCAGCTACAAAATAAGTTATTTCGTAGCCACCTCCATTTACGATAATTTTATATACTAATTTACGATAATGTCAATACATATTTACGATAGTTAGGTTACTCTAACACATGGAGATATTTACCATAACGTTACAGTAAACCACTTAGTATGGAGTTACTATAATCTCGTAAATTAATATAGTAATTATCATAACTCAAAGTGGCTACAGAATAAGTTATTTTATAGCCAGCTACAGGGTAGTAGCGCTCTCTCTCTCTCTCTCTCTCTCTCTCTATATATATATATATATATATATATATATATATATATATACACACACACACACGGCAAGGCACATGTGCCAGCAGTAGTGCCTGGTCACATGTGAATGATTATATGTAGTTTTGATGATTTAGATTGCAACCCAAAATCCCTGTATAGGTATCCGCCAAATATCCAAAATACCCTTATATGAAGAACTCAACCCAAATACCCTCAGGGGTCCAAATTTTTTCTCATTGATCCAATGGACCCAGTGTCTTCTCGACTCTGTTTCGTCTCGACGCAAGCTCTGAGATTCCACCGTGTCCGCCGATCTGCAACTCTAGGTTCCCGCCAAATGTCCAAAATACCCTTATATGAAGCCCTTAACCCAAATACCCTCAGGGGTACAACTGTCCAAATTTTTTCTCATTGATCCGATGGACCCAGTGTCTTCTCAACTCTGTTTCATCTCGACGCAAGCTATGAGATTCCACCGTGTCTGCCGATTCGCCACTCCCTGGTTTTGAGGCCCAAACCGGTCAAACCCAACGCCGATCGTTTTGAGGCCCAAACCATCCGACCATGCCTGGTATTGAGGCCTAAACCAGAAAACCCTCCTTCGATATCTTTGAGGTCTAAACCATCAAACCGTCCATCTCCGATTTTGAGGACCAAACTGGTAAACCCTCATGCACGCCTCACTAGGCGTGACTCACCGATGTCGACGCGCACCCGGCCTCCGCCATGCTTTACGCCTTCGCCTTCATTCTTGACTTGAATGGCGCCGTCTTCATCACACATGTAGATGCGTATCCGGCCTCCGCCATGTGCCACTATGTCATCATCCTCCTCCTTCACTTGGTCGATGCTATCTTCATCACCCATATACTCTTGCGCTTGTTCCCAATGTAAGTCACACATGGTCCATTCTCTGGCCTCTAGTCCCTCGGTCCAAGCCCTCTCGTCCGTCTTTCACGGCTCCCGGCCGGTCCATTGTGCACGGACTTCACACTTGACCCTTCTCCATTACCGTCGACCATCTTGACGCACCCGACACCTTCACTTTCACAAGCAAGAGACATGTTGCACGACATACACAACACAACTCGACAACTCCGATTAGCCATTAGCATAATCAAGCATATATGAATCATCACACACACACACATCTCTACCATGTGTTCACAAGTGCCTTATAGAAATGCACGAGTTTGAAAATATGGCTGGTTGCTACCAGTATCAAGATATGGTGACTAGTTGGCAATGGTAATATCCCTCCAGAGCCGAACGATCTTTATGAATATAAACTTGTTTTATTGATACTTTGGGGGGTGCAAACATATAGCCCATTGTATTATGAGATATCGTAGGTTCATGTTTAAAACCCCAAGACCTAACCCTTGCTACCATGTCCAAATTATATAACAAAACTCTGTGTTAGGTTAAAACTTGTTGCGTACCTTAAGTACTCAAACTTTCCTTAATAACTGTTGTAGTATGGAGCGCTACGACCTATGGTGAAGTTGAAGATCGGGTTATCCGAATACCTTAACTTTCTATAGGGTAGGTTGGGCTGTAAGCTGATGTGCTAATGGCCTATGGATGCCTTTGTGTAAGTGAAGGTGTTCAACTCTATTTTACTGATACGATAAGCATGAAGATTCCAAAAAGGGGGTCGCTACATCTGTCATATGATATATGCATTCCTCAAAGAAAATATAATCTACATACAGAACGTTAGGTATTACTCTCGATCATAGGAGGCCTGAATCTGTGTAAAACCCTGTGATCTTTTCCATAGTGTACATCCTGTGTAGATCAGAATTCACCGGCGGCAGAACACCTCTGTTAGCCCGCGTACCAACCTTTGACGGCTTGCGTTCTCAACCTGATATTAAATGGACATTACGCCAGTGCTGCAAATATTCACATGCAATTCACCCGTTACTTGCAACCTCATCTATTTTCACTGCAGTTCTACACGTCATAGGTTCAGAGAAGCAATATCATCTGGAAACTGGAACTGTTCTTGATGAGACCTCTGCATCTGCATATATGCTTTGTGAATTGTCCCATCTTTGAAGGTTAAGCAAAGTATCCCCTCTAGCTCTTCGCTCACTCAAAGGACATGCTAGCCATATAATAGGGAACAAAATCAGCAGATTTATAAAAGGGAAATCATACAAAAAAATACCACTCAATTTTCATTCACTTATTTTTCGTTTGACTTTTGCTTTGGTCAATTCAACGTGTCCACTTCAACAATTTGCTGTGATGCCTGTTAGTATGTGACTCTGGACAGCACTTGACACTTCTCTGCAAGTCAGCAGTTGACAACTTGACATTCCAAGGTACAGGTGAATGTGATACAAAATTAAAGATTGGATCCGATGTGAGAATCTCCTAAAAAGGATTGGTAATTTTTGTGATGCTATGCCAGAGGGAGGGACCCATAGATATTGCAACGCTTAGCTTGTGCGAGCATGGTATCTTTCTTATGGATGTAGTCAATACGAATTTGACAAATTAAAGAAAGCATGGTTTAGACAGCAGGCGCAAGTTCGGTTATATTCTAGGGCCTCCGCCGTGGTTCCTATGCTGAGGCCTTCATTGCTACATTTAATTCTAGGTCATCCAAACACAGGTCGGCTAGTAAAAGGTGGACTAATTTTTAGTGCAGCTATTGTTAGCAGTTTGTCTCAATAGTCTATATATCCAATGCAAACAACATAGGGCTAAACTTTCATGTATCGAAACAACACATGACTAAACTTTAGTAGTTAAATTTTTACCTAAATTTTAGTTGGACTGCTAAGAACTAGTAGTTTTGATGATCCAAACAATTTTTTTGTTGAACGCCTGATGATCCAAACATGCCCTAAGTTGTTTAGTTTCTGAGTACTGGCGTACTGCCTCTTCATCTTTCCCGTTGGCTGTTTCTCTTTTTATGTATAGATCAACCTAGGGATCTTTGGTACATGCTGCGGGTGTATAGCTAGTTGTACACTAAACGTTTTTTTTCTGTTAATAATGCAATGACATGAAGCTCTTCTACGCATTTCAAGAAAGAGGCATAGTGTCATAAGCCTAATTTTATCAACAATGAAACCAAAGAGAAGGTATCTCGTTCTGAAATTAACATGCTAATGAATTTGGTATTATTATTTCACACGTTAACTATAAGTAGAAACTTTTTATCGTCCTTCTTAAATGAAAAATTAAGAACTACCTTTTAGCAAGAGTGAATCAGCAGTCTACTACAGAACGTATGTTTAGGGACGGTCAAAATTGGTCCCGAGAGGCAGCTGGAAAAATCATATCTAGTCATATTTCTAGAGAGGTGGCCCAATTTTGTATCACATCTAGAAATTGTTTTCCAGAAAATGCAAAATAACCGTAAAAATAGTGAAAAAAAAAATCCTGAGAGACGCTCACTAGGGAACCCACATGTCGCAAGTCATAGGTCATGTCAAACTCAAGACCTGCACCACACACAACTGGAACGAGGTTCTTTGCCGAGGGCCGGATACGCTCGGCAAAGAAGCTTTTGTTCTTGGCAAAGGCTTTGCCAAGAGTTGCTCTCGGCAAAGGCCGGTCGGCACAGTACCTCACGGCAAAGGCTACTTTGCCGAGAGCCGCATCTCGGGCTCTCGGCAAAGGATTTGCCAATGGTTAGCCGGCCGTCGGCAAAAATTTTCGCCGTGACAGCGAGAGGTCACGGTAAAGTTGATCTTTGCCGAGAGCCTTAGCAAGCTCTCGGCAAAGAATTTCTGATTTTTTTTTCCAAAAAACTTTGCCAAGCGTCTGTCAGAAGAGCTCTCGGCAAAGAATATTGACAATTTTTTTTAGACATTTTTTTGCCGAGAGCTATGGCTCAGCTCTCGGCAAAGGCTTCCTCTTTGCCGAGCGCTATGGTCATGGGCTCGGCAAAGCTGGGATTCTGTGTGTTCCAGAATTTCCAGCTTTGCCGAGGGCATGACCATAGCCCTCGGCAAAGCCACAGCCAGTTTTATTTTTTTTTGTTTTTTGCATTTCCAGTCAACAAATAAACATATATATGACATATATATGACATCCACATCACAATAAGCACATCCACATATCAATAACCACATCCACATCACATAATTCACATCCACATCACATAGAAGTCTCGAAGTTCGAAGTCACAAACAAATCTCGACACATAGACAACCATAAGTGTAAAGTTCGACAAGCAACATAAACAAGAGGCATAGGAGGCGCCAAACTGGTCACGGCGACGGTCCGGGCTGAGAAGGCGCCGCGTGCGATCCTGGGGAGTTGACGAGGAGAAGGTTAGGGTCGTTCGACGCCGCCGACTGACGCTACACAAACAAAGAAGATGCAGAACGTGTTAGACAACATAAATAGATAACCAAGCACTACATGTACTTTTTACCACCACGACCACACCACCACCACCACCACCAACCACGCGACACCACCACCACCACCACGACCACACCACCACCACCACCACGCCACCACCACACTACTACTACTACCACCACCAACAAGCACACCATCACGCCACCACCACCACCACCACCACCACCACCACCACCACCACGCCACCACCACCACCACCACCACCACCACCACGCCACCACAACCACACCACTACTACCACCAACAACAACCACACCACCACGCCACCACCTCCACCAACCACGTAGCCACCACCACGACCACGCCACCACCACCACCAACCACGCCGCCACCACCACCCACCACCATCACCACTAGCACTAGGTTTCACTAGGTTTTACTAGGTTTCATTAGGTTTGACATTTAGAGAAACTAAAACATTTGTCATACTCACCGGAGTAGAATCAAGCTGAGGTGGAGGTGTAGCCTGCAGCTGACCGAGCAGGAACTGTGGGACCGTTCCACCTTGGGTCATCGCAAGACCCCGCACGTAGGCACCACCACGACCACGCCACCACCACCACCAACCACGCCGCCACCACCACCCACCACCATCACCACTAGCACTAGGTTTCACTAGGTTTTACTAGGTTTCATTAGGTTTGACATTTAGAGAAACTAAAACATTTGTCATACTCACCGGAGTAGAATCAAGCTGAGGTGGAGGTGTAGCCTGCAGCTGACCGAGCAGGAACTGTGGGACCGTTCCACCTTGGGTCATCGCAAGACCCCGCACGTAGGAGAGCACCTCTGCCAGCTGCCGCTGATCCTGCTCCTGCTTGGCCTCTAAAGCTGCCAGCCTCTGCCGCTCGAGCTCCCGCTCGCCTCCAAAGCTGCCAGCCTCTGCCGCTACTGCTCCTGCTCGGCCTCCATCGCCTGCAGCTGTGCCTGCAACATTTGATGCCAATGTTTCAAGATTGCGGAGCTAAGGTATGTAAAAGTCAAAGAACTAGGAATGTAAGAGAACACTTACCTGGAGTGTCGACACCATGGTCGGGCGCTGGCGTATGGCCGGCATTGAGCTCGTGCTCGCTGCTCGGATCTGGTGCAGCGGAGGAACAGAGGTCATGTCGAGGACACCGTCGCCAAGCCAGAACCGCCCATGCTTCTTGCCTTGCCCTACCCTCATCACGAGCTCTGGATCAAGCCGCTCCTCGGTGGTCGGGTCGTAGTCTGGCCCGTGGACTGACCTTACCATCTCTGTGTATGCAGAGATGCGAGGGGCAATGCTGGCGTTGGTGAACGACTCGGCAGGGACTTCCGGGGTCCAGTCGGTGGCGGCCATCGCCTTGCCCAAGTGGGACATGGCATATGCCTTGAGGTGACCACAAGGGCGGCCACCATGTGACGCCGACTGCGAGAAAGACAATAACATTGTTAGAGTTGTTGCAGAATTGAGTGTTAGGTTAGAGAAATTGTTTCGCCTTACCCAAGCTTCTGAGAATTCAGAGAGGTTGCGGCTGCCTTGATGGTGTAGTACTCCTTGCATCAGCAAACGGTGCTCGAGTGCTTCATCATGCTCCTTCTTCCAGTCTTGGCTGAGCCACATGTCCACAATCCTCTCCCAGGCATTCGGATGCCGATTGCACCAGTTTGGAATCGCCTACAGGCCATCAAGCAAACGATATATCAGAAGATCAAATTAAGGAACTGTGATCACATGCGGAGATATCTGGGTTTTAGGCATCGGACGTCACAACTTGCTCGAAACCCACTCAATTTTTTATCACAGCCTATACATGCGATGAAATGACACCTCGACAAGTTTCGTGAATTTCGGACTTCGTTTCCATTTTATATAATTTAAAAATACTTTACACGCAAGTTCCTCGCCGTGTTCCGTGAAAACGATGCTCCAAATTTGGCATCTGTCACTGGATACGGTCTCACACCACATGCAATACCATGAATATGATTTTTTGAATCACTCAATTCCAATATTCGATGCACCTGCAGTTCAAATTTGAATTACCGGGAATAATTCAAATAAATGAAATAAACTTATTAAATATAGCTAATAAAATAAAAAAAGCTCCAAATTTTAATATGTACTTTAAGGTACAACAGTAGGAAAAAATTTGGAAGCAAAAAAAGCAAAAAAAAAAAATTTGCCGAGGGCACAGAAACGACACTCGGCAAAGTAATTCTTTGCCGAGGGCCAAATTCTGAGCCTCGGCAAAACAGACGGCATGTGAAGGCCGTTTGCCTGCCGTCACAGGTTTACCGACGGCCATGTTTTGCCAAGAGCCGGACCTCGGCAAAGATAAACTTTTGCTAACGGCCTTTCTTTGCCGACGGCCGGACCCTCGGCAAAGGGCCCGGTTGCCGAGAGGAATTCTTTGCCGACGGCCTGGCCCTCGGCAAATATGGTTTTGCCGACGGCCTACCGTTGCCGAGGGCCGACTCTCGGCAAACCTTTCTTTGCCGAGAGCCCGACATTTGGCTCTCGGCAAAGACGCTGGCTCTTGGCAATGGGCCTGTTTCCGGTAGTGACACAACACAGTGGGTTGTGACTGAGTATAAGATGTTATCACATAGTATTAACATTTATTAATCTCACACAGACTATTTTAACCCGTAAATAGTGTCAAATGAAAAAAATAAACTACAAAAACTTAAATTTAGTCAAGAATTACAACTTAGTTTAGGGTGTCTCTCCATCCAAGGTTGTTTATTTAAAAAAAATGAATTCAGATTTTGAGAACTTAAATCAAACTTTTGAGACACAACGATTTCAAAAGAAAAAAAATTGAACTGTAAAATTTTAGATCTAGTTGAGGACTACAAGTTTGGTTCATAGTGTCTTTCCATCTGAGATCAATTGAAAAATTTTAAAAAAAATCAAAATTTGAGAACTTAAATCAAACTTTTGAGACCCAAAAATTATTCAAATGGAAATGTCTTCAACTGCAGAGTTGTAAATATTTTTTAGCTCTACAACTTCTATGTAAAACTTTGCATTTATTTGACTTGATTTGAAAATGTTATGATTTTTTATGCTGCACCTATTTGTAGAGACCGGTCATATTATTAACCCTCTAAAAATTGATTTGTAGTTGAGCATATTCTAGAAGCTGCCGGTGTTCCCAACTGCCTCTAAAAATAGAGGGTTCTTTGGGGGCAGCTAGAGGCTGACCATCTCTGAAATTATTTTTAGAAACAGTTCTTGATAGAGCCGTCTATAGAAAAAAGGGATGTCTCTAAGTAGTAGTAGTTCGTGCCATGTTGAACTGCTTTGTGTCATAGGTGTTGCCTTTACTGCAATAGTGTAATCTTTTTTTTGCCGTTGTTTTCTTTGTATATGATGCTCCCATTCCTTCCTTATTATGTGAACATTGCACATGTTTATTCACTGCAACTTGCTATATTTCAGGTGCCTGAAATATAGTATGTTTTCAGGCAACGATCTTTACCGTTGACTCATGAGCATGTAAGGCTGAGATTTAGCTGGATGGAGAAAAAATCAAGGCAGGAGTGGATATGATATCGCCTGATAACTCAGGCATCTGACCATTAGGAAAGGTGTTATTCATTTGTAGCTTAGCGGAAGTTATTTTACCTAATTACTTATTCCATGTGAAGTAAATATCTCCAGCTCTTCTGGAAATTAAATCTAAGTTAAGTGTTATACCTGCAGTTTGACCTACTTATTAGATCTCTCCTTGAGTACAACCGTACGTACCAGCTGAAAAGAATAGCTTTTTCCTAACCGATGATCTAGACACCTACTTGTTGCATACACAAGTGATTTGACCAAAGCAGCAAGCAGGGAATGTCTTTCCGTTATTGATTCTTGAAATTTCTCCACTTCTGCCTGTAATTGTCCACACCCATGTGTTACATGGTTCCTTCCTTTTCAGTAGCAAGTTACAAGCTGCCACATATAAGATCTCTTGATACCCACTTTGCCTGGAATCCCTACCCTCCCTCAGATGCTCCTTATCCATACAAAATACCACCTTCATGGCCAGATAGCTAAACATTAAATTAGAAAAGGCGACTTCGGAGCGCGGCATCCCATACCTCTCCATATCTGATGAGGTGTGGGGGGCATGCTTTGGTAATGCTAGATGCTGGCGACACCGGATAAGAACTAGTCCTGGAGGCCACCGCTGTGCTATATATGCCTTTGCTGTGCAATGCATGGGACCTGCCTCGATCTCTATCAACGACTCTATGCATGGAATCCATCAGACTACTCCATGCTGACTTGGTTTTGACGCCGACATGATTCTCTCCAAGGTCACGTACATAAGACTGGGCAACTGTGGTATTATTGGCAGCCGTCGTCAACCTAACTGACGTTATGAATCCATACGGCCGGTGACCTTATCTCCCTAAATGTGAAGAAACTTAGGTTGGCTTCGATCGTGTTTTTGTACCCAGCTGCAGCGGTGTGAAGCACATAAGGAGGTGGTGTTAGAGGCTTGCTGCAAGCTGGAGAACGTGGCAATGCGTTTCTTCGCGTCGTCCATGTCCTTTTATTTGCATAATTGAGTTTTGATCCATTATGTTTTGTAAACTTGTTCCTGTAGTCATGGAGTGATTTACTATAATAAGGTGGTCTGATTCATCTTCTTCAAGGATGAAGCTGGGTGTTCTTTCTATTATCTAAAAAGTAACTAGTATCCTCTATCCTGCAAGAAATCAAGTTGTAAGACATCATAGTCCGACTTCCATAGTACATTCAATTTGTTTCATGTTTCATTGACATATGACATGTTTGGTTGGCTTGACGCCTAACTTTTGCCACGAATAATGATAGACAAGTGTGCCTATAAAAAAAAAGTGCAGCGAACAAAATGGTTGCCACACTTTTGGTTTGGTAAAAAACAGATGGAGGCACATGACTAAGAAAGTTTGACAAACCACAATATGGCGTGAAACAAAAAATATACACCTAAGAAATTGGCAGACTAGTAATCAACGATCCAAGTACACTATATGCCAAATATGTATTAAGATTATGAAGGTGGCATATAGAGACATGAAAATTTTCCATTTACTTTTTCACTCTAAAGAAGCAGCTGACATTACATGTGATTAGTTCAGTCCCTGTTTTCTACTCCTCGAGTAAGGCCATTATCGATCTCTTCAAGAGATGTGTTGATTCCCTTGGGTGCTCTTATGTAAAAGAATGAGTCTCCCTTACCATATATGCTCGTGTAGTTGGAAAGAGTCGCTAAATGTTTCAATTCTGCGTCATTAATTAAGGTGTTTTCTTTATGCAGTTTTGACATAGTGAACTTTTGAAACTTTGTTATTAAAATTGGAGAGACTAACAATGCAATTATATAGTGTATCTGTGAATTGTGGTGATTAATCAGTTTCAGGGTCTCATAGTTACGTCTTCTTCTTATTCATAGTTGTAGCTGTAGTTGTTGCTGCAACTTTCTTGAATCTTCTACAGCTCACACAACCAAGGTTTTTTTATCGGCCGAAATTTCCGGAAATTTCCGAAATTTTCTTTCTATCCACAGGGTCCGATAAAATTTGACATCGGCCAAATTTTTCCCTTCTTTCCTGCTTCCACACAGACAACCCAAATTCACCCGTGCGACAATCCCACACTATAATGTTTTATTCTTGTTTTTATCTGTGAACAAGTGATGTTTAATAACTTACGAATAGTTTCAAGTCAAATTCTACGGAATTTTTTCAAAATAATTTGATTTTTTTTTGAATTTGGTCCGATATTTCCGATATATCTTGCTTATCCTATTTATCCATAACCTCCGATAAATTTTTATTTCCAATAATGAAAACCTTGCACACAACTCAGCTCTTATATGTAAGAAGTCTAGATGACCATGATCTCACCGGCGGCCGGCATCTCTATCCTTTATCCATCACCCATTCTCTCTCTCTTCTGACTTGTCGAATGGGAATCAGAGAACTAGAAAAAGCAAGAGTCCCAAACCTTATCAACATGCATGGACGACCATCTCGGTATCCTGTTGCAGCCGTCCATATATTCCATATTCTACACTAAACCGATCTGTGGTGTCGCAAGAAAGAGGCTTGGCCATTATCCAGGCACTCCGGTATCACCCACCTTTCGCCAGTCATCAGGATCGCTGCAAAATCCCTCCATTGCTGGCATTGGCAATGCACATTTCCATGCCTATATAAACCAGCCTCCTCCCGTCACCAGTTCTAAGCAAGTAAGCAAGCACAACAAGTACTCAAAGCATCTTACAAGTGGCTCTTCTAGCTCAGTCTCGCCTACAATTTTCTCTTCTAAGTCTTATTTCAAGTTCCTTTTAATTCGCGAAGCCGATCGCAAAGATCATATAGCAATGGACCGGGTGACAAAGCTGGCTTCTCAGTGTGCGGTGGTCATCTTCAGCACGAGCTCCTGCTGCATGTGCCACACGGTGACGCGCCTGTTCCGCGAGCTCGGGGTGAACCCGACGGTGGTGGAGCTGGACCAGGACCCCAGGGGGAAGGAGATGGACAAGGCACTGGCGAGGCTGCTGGGCCGCAACCCCGCGGTGCCGGCGGTGTTCATCGGTGGCAGGCTCGTCGGCTCCACCGACAAGGTGATGTCGCTTCACCTCAGCGGCAACCTCGTCCCGCTTCTGCGCAATGCCGGTGCGCTCTGGGTGTAGCCGTGTAGCATATATAGCTCCGGCGGCTGCTCTGACGGAGTCACCTGATATATATCCTGGACAATGGTTGCACGTCCATGCATGCATGCTTTCTATCAGGAGACACACGGAGGAAAGTAGTAATGATTAATTAAGCAGGCCTTTTTTCTGCACTGTAATAATAATCTACAGAGGGGTGAGTGTTGTATCAGGGCCTTTTGCGCCGTAATATAATGCATATACATATGTATGCACTACCTCTTTTTTGTTATCCGCATCAAATGTTTCATCGTAGTATCAGAAGTATTTGATGTCAGGCGAATAGCTTCAAATTGCTGAATTGGGAGCTATACATAGGAATCTGGCACGCCCCTCCCCTTGTTGGATTCGACATAGTGAATAATGCCCAATTTGGCGGCTGGGGCTCGCTTCTGCAGCTTTAGCTACTCAACACCGGACAGAAACATCTCCCAATCTCTTCCAAACTAGTCAGATTCTCTAATTAACTCTGCTTAGCACTGTTCACACCCACGTACATAACCAAAATAAACCATAAATAATAACGAAATCCAGTCACACACCAGTAAGACAAGAGAGAGAGTCTGACTTGTTTATTTTTGAGCAACACTCTAAAAGCATCCTATTTGTTTTAGCTTCTACTTTTCAAACCAAAATTGATAAGAAGATTGCTATGGTACTCCTTTTACTTAATAGAAGGTAATACCTCAAATAAATCATGTCATTGTTTTTTAAATTAATTAATTAATGAACATAGAAAAAAGGAAAAAATCTCAAACAACCCTCATAGAGGCATCTGGTATGCCTCTATAGAGGCGGGTATACCAGCCACCTCTAGTTTTCCGTCTCTACAAATTACCTATTTGTAGAGACGGGTGCCCAGCCGTCTCTAAAAATATGGTTTGTAGAGGTGGCTGTCTGGCTGGAGACATCAGCCACCTCTATAAAACAATCTGCAGAGGCGGCTGTATGCAACTTTTCCCGCTAATTCTTTGAAAATTTCCCACCAAAATTCAAACATAATTTGTGATTTGAGCGCAAACATAAACATATATACACACAACAAAAAATACTTATCATTGGATTAATATGTTCAAAACCATGGAACATATGCTACATGCGTATTAATAATGTTACGTTGTAGCTACAATGTCATCAATAACCTAATTTTAAACCCTGCCACTGCCGAAGATGTCTACAATCTTTCTGACGTCCTGTCGCAGACTTTCGGTCATGGAATTTGCCATTCACATGTACTATGTCATGCAAGATAAACTGGCAGATGTCGCTAATGATCTCCAGTAGGTCGTCGTATCTGATTTCCTTGCTCTCAATAGGAACCTCCTTAGGCCACTGCATGAAACAAAATTCAAATTGACTTTTTTGTATAACTTATATATATGTATATATCCTCCAACTAGTAAGATGAAGTAAAGTATGTATCTACTTGCCCTCTCGGGGTGTCTCTGGTATCTCCCTTTTGCCTTCATGAACTCACACTCGTAATATCCACATTGTCCACTTCCTGAATGTTGCTTGTGGCACTACGTTGATGCATCATGTTGCGTATGAAAATATAATCCACTGGGACAGGAACATATATATTGCATCCAAAAATAACATAGTATATGGAGACTTACCAGCCATTTTGTTTTGATATACAATGCATCCTTTTTTTCAGGATTATTTTTCCCTCGAAGTTTGCTAATATAGAGCTTGTGGGACATAGGAGGAATTTGTGCCAGAAGCCAAGTGCACGGGCGGATGAATCGGAGGATGAATCCGAGTGTGCATTGACGGATGAATTGGAGGACGAAGCCATGCCCGACGGCGTCAACGAAGATCCGTTCGATCCCATTGAATATGGCGATGTGTGGGCGCTTAGCCTCTTCCAGAAGAGTTACTGGAGGATGAATGCTGTGCTAATGGAGCTCGGTCTGGGCACCGTCAGCAGGCCGCAGGAGGAGAAAGTGACCAATTATGCCTATGCTTTTCACCTACTCACCGATAACCTGAACAAACTGTCGGGCACCCTGAAGGCCTCCACCAAGGAGGTGGCTGACAAGAAGGGAGTCTGAGTAGCAAACATGTAATTATCTTAATTATGCTATGTTAATTATTATGACAATGAGAATTTGCTTAATTATCATGCCTGTCCATTGATTTATTATCATTTTAGTTTTCTTATTATGTGTGCGCCCGTACTGTATCGACGCATGAATCTCTTCGTTCACCTCTTTCTTTCTTCGTTGGTTCAGTTTTCTTGTGGGAGGAACCGCCGCCGAGGTGCTGCCAGGTATGAGATAACAAAGCCATATCATACGGTGATTTTTAGATACAAACCAACACTCCACCGGTGGTAAGGAATAGCCGTGAACCTGGAGATCAAGAACAACGCAACACCTCACAAAACTTCACCTTCAGTGAGGTGCTCTACATTCCATCTTGCAACCCTCACGGTCAAGGGATGTAGATATGCTTCTTGACAATGAGAGATGCAAGATTGTATATAAGCCACCTAATCTTGAAGGAGCAACTCACAAACATGAACCCCAACACCATCTCAGTGAGGTGCTTTATCTCACGTTTGTGTAGCCAAGGCAAATACTATGACACTTAAAAAATGGAGGGAGTAACAAGCATCATAGTGTTGAGGATATACCCCTGGTACCACAAGATGGTAGAAGATATGATTTAATAGGATTCTTATAGATATTGTAATCCAAATAGAGTACCTACAATATAGCCGACTAGGATACTTTCTTTGTAACCTTAGCCCTCTAGACTATATAAGGAGGGGCAGGGGTCCCCTAGTCACCATCTAGATCTAGATACAGATCCTAGGCTTAACCTAGGGTTATCTCATGATCATCCAATCAATACAAACCAACAGAACACATGATGTAAGGTGTTACGTCATATTGATGGCCCGAACCTGTCTAAATCTTGTGTCTCTATTACCATCTAGTTCCTGTTCACGCGCACCTCTCCATACAATCTACCATCGTGGGTATACCTCTCGGTGGACCGTCGGCGATACCTCGTCAACAATTGGCGTGCCAGGTAGGGGGCTGCGTGCTGATCCCATGGAGAACCAGATGGCAATTGCGATCAAGAGCTTGACGGACCTCAAGATCAACAACATGTTCCTGGCGATGGCCCTATGCTTTCGACAGCTAATACATGCCGTCGTTGGAAAGATGCTCGTACAGCAGTAGGTCCGCCGCAGTGTCCGATCTTGAGATAGTACACAAGAGTGTCACCACGTTCACGAGCTGGATAGTGTTTAGGTCCACACCTCCAAGTCGGTCGAACTCGTGCTGTCATGCCCATAGGCATTTCTTGGGACCAAATGCCCTTACAACTGCTATACATTCAGGGAATATTCCCTGGCGACATGGGCTTGCTTGCCATTTGGAGTCACCGCCTACCTCGAGTAGTGCCGGCCTGGGAGAGCCGACCAGCCTCACCTCATGTCGCCCCCTCGACCGACCGAGTGGGCCCTTGGCGGCAGAAGCTGTCGGCTACGCCAGGGCGGCTGACTCCTCGAGTGGCGAAACCTGCAATAGCGACTAAATGAACCATTAATAGCGCTTCACTCCAACTCCACGCCCCCGACCACGCCAATTCAAGTCAGGGTCGCTCTTTTCGCTAGGTTGAAAAGAGTTGAGCTGGCCGTGGGGCGATCACTCCTCTACTGCTCGGGCAACATGACGAGATTAGATATGTTGATTCACTAGTTGTCGGTGAATCGGCGTATACCACGTTGTTGTTCATGGCCTAAGCCTTCGAACACCGGGTCGCCGCGCGAGCGAAGTTTGGAGTGGAGCGAGATGAAAGGAAAAAACACGAGCGGAACAAGATGGGTAATTTTATTGATCTTGTTTTCCTCTCTCCCTTACACTCCCCAACGGGGGCTATTTATATATGCCCGTTGGCTTTTCTTGGGACCAAAATGCCCTTACAACTGCTATACATTCGGGGAATATTCCCTGGCACCAAGGGCTTGCTCGCCATTCAGAGTCACCGCCTGCCTCGGGTAGAGTCAGCCAGGGAGAGTCGACCAGCCTCAACTCATGTCGCCCCCTCGACCGACCGAGTGGGCCCTTGGCAGCAGAAGTTGTCGGCCATGCCAGGGCGCCTGACTCCTCTAGTGGCGAAACCTGCAACAGCAACTAAACGAACCACTGACAATGCTTCATTCCAACTCCATGCCCCCGACCGCGCCAATTCAAGTCAGGTCGCTCTTTTCGCTAGGGTGAAAAGAGTTGAGCTGGGCACGGGTATGGGCGGACCTTTACCCCTGGACCTGCCACTTTGCTCTGATGAGAAGTGAAACAGAGCAGGCATATCGCGAAATAGGGCAACTGGCGCCGCTTTTGCTTCGCTTTGACGAGATGAGAACTCCGTGACACCGGCTCTCTTCCTCTCTCACCGTACCGCATTCGGCCTTTCACTAGAGCAAAAGGCTAGGTGCGTCGATAGGACGAGAATGTTCTGGCCCTTGGCGTTCTTCATTTAGCCCGTGCGAGATGCTATGTTCATTAGCAGGGCATTGATGGGGCGACGAATGAGCCCCACAGGGCGCCCAGAGGTGGGGCCTACCCCCAACATTAGCCCCTCGGCACCGCGTGGAGAGGCTCTCGATCTCTGCGAGGGTGCCTTTGGCATTCACAAGAGCCATGCGCCATGGGGCTCAGACGCCGTCCCCGACGAAGAGTGGGGATCCACAGTGGTGGTTATTATTTTATTATTTTATTATTTTATTATTTTTTAGCCATTTTTTGTTTTTTTGGTTTTCGCGCCCTGGTTAGTGTTTCTCGGAAGAATCATCGTGACGGTTATGTGAACCATCGCACGGGCTCCTCGAGGCACGCACCACATGGTGGGTGCCTATATAAGCCCCCCCTGAGTTGGAAAGCCGTGCACGCTCTTCTTTCTCCTAGCCCTTGCTTGAGAGTCTAGCTTTTGCTCTTTGGCTTTTTGCTCGGGTTTTTGGTTGCTCACTTTCTGCCGCCAGGATCCCAGTCTTCACAGAGCTCTTCGCAGGTTGGTTTTCGCTTTGTTGTTCTCGTTTTTACTTCGTTTTTGTGCATCTATGATATTTTAGCCTTTGCTCCTTTGGCTTCTTTACTATTTTTTGGTTTTTGGGTTTTTGTTTCTTATGTAACTTGCTTGGATAGATGTCAAGTGGGTCATCGTCTAGCGACAAATAGTCCAGCGGGAGCTCATCTGATGGCTCTAGCTCAGGATCTTGCACCCATTCGCGAAGCGGGTCTGAGCGAGTTTTGGCTCAATCAGCGAATGCATAGGACGATAACTTGGCGAAGAGACTGACACTGACATGGAGATTGTGGAGGAGGGTGAAGAAGGCGAAACCGCAGGGCCAGTGCCGTCCGCCGTTAGGGGCCAACCGGATCTAACCCCGGTCACTTATCGCATAGGCTGTTCGCGCATGAAAGAGGCGGATCTCGATAAGTATGTTGAGGCTGGGCTACGGTTTCTGTGTGAGGACTTTGTAGGCGAAGTTCTGCAATGCTTCAACTTGTAGATCTGTCATCTGACTCCCAATGCGTTCGCACGGTTGGTCGTATTTGTCATGGCGCTCAAGATGTCTGGGGTGCACCTTGAGCGTGAATACCTTCGCTCACTATTATGAAACTCATTTGCACAAGAAAGTGGTCAAAGATAAGCAAACCAAGACTGAGATGGTGGCTCATTATGGGTCCTATAATTTTGTTCCGAAGAAGACAAAAGGCACCATGCAAATTGTGCCGGCCTACCAGAATAAGTGGCCACTCTGGACCAATTATTGGTTCTATCACCGCGTGTGCTCAGACGAGGACGTGAATGAAGCGTTGATGAATGACTTGCCAAAAGCGCACATACTTGTCTCTAAAATGACGCCAATGAAGGGTTTTCGCCTGGCCGAGATTATGGCTGACAGACCGCGTGATACTGAAGCTGTAGATGCCTTTGCTCTAACCTCTTGGTGGCAGATCAGTCGAGATTTGGTGGAGGAATGGATAGCTTGTGACAGCCCTCCGTTGAGCCACGAAACTCAGTTTTCTGATTTTGACCGAAGAGATGGATACGTGTTTCCGCGTCTCAGTGTCGCACCGTCGGATGCTTTTTCAACCGATTTCAGCTTTGTGAATCTCATAGAACACAAAGCCAAAGAAATTATTGGATTTTATGGCTATAGGGAGCACAAGGGCAGATGCTAATCCTTAGCTAGGAAAAGAAGATTGAACCGCATTTTTGACACGATGGGCCTTCACTATGGTGACCGGTCAGATCTTTCGACCAGCCTTCTGGCTAACGGCGCTACCCCCATGGTCGTAGGACCAGAGGGCAAAGAGGCAGAGTGCAGAAGGTGACAGCTAGACAAGGGACGAACACCGCTGTAATGGAGTCCCGCAAGCAAAAGCTTAGCTGCCAAGGTCGTGGTCTGGCAGAGCCTGCCGATGTTCGGATCGAAAGGGAGATTGCTGGCAAGGTGGGTGTCAACATAGAATTTTCGCCTCTGTGCCGAGGACACACGCAACAAGACAGAAGGGTCCGCTCTATGGAGCAGATCCGCCTAGCTTTAGCGCAAGGGTGGTCGATCCTACGCAATCCTCCCGAGACGTGCCAGTCAATTTAACCCTACAATTGACAAGGAGAGAAAGCTCATTAGTAATTAAGGGCGGAATGTGCCGGTGTTGTCAGACAGTCCTAAATGTGTGGCTTTGAGAGCCGATATGAGAGGAGATCGACTAAATAGTCGACCCAGCATATTCATAAGAATAAATCGATTAAAGCTCATGGGGTTGTATAAGAAGAATTGGTTATCATTTAGGATAAATATTATTTAAGCAAATATTAATGAATGGCAATAAGATATCAATGATGATCGGTTTATACTGAGCCAGTGATTACAAGTAACCGAACTCCTTTTTATATAAAGAAACAATTCAACACCACTTGATCATTGAATAAAGATAAATCTAATGAACATGTTAGATCTCATCTATGTAGGCCATAATACAATAACAAGATCATGGGGCTAACATATCTTTCAACTTATCTCTACTTCAACGATCTCGTAATGTGAACTGTTCGTGAAGGCATTCGATATCGGCTAAATAGTCGATTCAGGCATAGCGCACAGTTAAGGTCATGTCTTCTTAGGAATGGGTCTACCAACTAATGATCCCCACTCTATAGTGCCAACAGTGGGGTGAGAGGCAGAATCCCATAGGCCATGATGACGGGCTATGAAACGGTTTTCATTAACTAATAGATCTACCCAAGATCGAACATGCCTTAACCGCACGCTATGCACGATTAAGATTGATGCAAAACAGCCGATAAAAACATAACTCATCGCTTAAGATGTAGATTAGATCAATTTTAGATTAGCAAATGATGAGTTAAACAAGATATAAGGCCGATCCAGATCAATCTTAATCGGGCAGAGTGATATTGCTGTAATTAGATAAACAATGAAAGCAATAAGCAATATCAGTTACTTAATGAATTTACCAAAGACTGCCATACTAAGGTAGAGCCGATAACTTGACCTTGATCTAATTCAAGCAGTGGGGTGTAAGGCAGAATTACACAGGCTATACTTGAATTAGACAAGAGTCGATAACTAGCCTATACCAGAGTCATAGTGGGGGTCGACCGGATCGATGCAGCCATACGAACAGAGGTATAAACCATGATGGTACTTACAGACAAGTAGTGGAGGTCGACCGAATCGATGCAGCCGTACTCTTTGAAGAACTCGCTGAGATCTACTATACTCCTACTCCTAAAGGGCGGTCAGAGCCAAAAAATAGTAATTGACTTGTATTTGATTGATTATGTTTGTTTTTACAATAGCCGGGGTTTGGTATTTATACCCGGAGCCTAAAAATGAACCCTACTCGAGTACGACTCAATACAATTCTTTGGTGTGAAAGAAATATTCCTATCTTAAGATAACTTAGACTCTAATCTTTCCCCTTTTGTAGAGTCCGATATGTATCTTCTTGGCGCCCATCATATCCTGTCATCGTTATTTGCTGACGTCCTTCGGAGAGAATCGATCTAGTGTCACATCCAATCTAGCAGATATCAATCTTTTCTCTATCGACTCCTTGATTGGCATAATTCTAGAAGCCTGCGAGTTCCCACGCACTTCTCCCAAATTTTGGTGTAAACACATGCCCCCAATTTTGGTATAAAATGTTTTTATCCTAAAATTCTAGTTTACTGGTTTACCACGCCACAACTACACCATCCGAGATATACGCGTGACTCCTGACTCCCTGGCCTGAGTTCTATATAACATCCCAATAGTATATCTTGCAACTTACTCGGCCCGTTCGCTTTCTCCTTTCCTCTTAAGCCAACTTCAAACAGCCGACGCCGTCATCGCCGAGGTCCCAAACCATAGCAGATCATCTATTCCAACGAGCCATCGTCCAAGCGATCCTCGCTAGATCCAAACCAATTTTGACCGTGATGGCGACCGTCGACCACGTCCCTGAGGTATATCTCCAAGTTTCCATTTTCCGAGTATCGGTCGCCACCTCATATCTTCTTTCTTCTTGAATTTATTTTATCCGATTTCTAGGAAATGAGGAATGAGATCTTTATTCCATCAGCTGCCGTCCCTAATGCTTACTTTCTCGGGCCCATGGGTGATTCTGATCCATTCAATTTTATCTACCAAGAAACCAACTAGATCCCCTTTAAACAGTCTGTAGTGGATTCATCCTCCTAGAACAAAACTTCCTTTAGAAACTGGCCTAACGCACCTAAGGGATGGAGAGATTGGTTCTATAGGGTATCTGTGAAAAAAGGCAGAGATTGGAAGCTTTATGATCTGAACCAATGTTTAACACTTTTGTTGTCCAAAATGGAGAGGAATGATTCACTCTTGATCTCTGCTTCTTATTTCTGGTCTAATGCTCTGAATGCTTTCATTTTTGGTCACAGCCCAATGACCATCACTCTGGCCGACGTATACATGTTGACCGGCCTTAGGATTACTGGATTAGTGCAACCTTATGAGTATTTGAGTGCCGGTCCCAAGAGATTGGCCAAGATAGCAGACTATATCGGATGGGCAAGTTACATTCTGAATCATATTGAGGATGGACCAGCCGTCAGTGAAAGGGAATACGTGGCCTTTCTAAACATGTGGTTGGAAAAATTCATTTTCTGTGGGTCATCTTATGGTCCAACCTATAATCACAAACTCATGGCAGAGCACCTAGCATTAGACAAGAATATCCCTCTCAGAAAATATCTGCTAGGAGCTGCTTATCATCTGATGTACCAGGTGGTTGCCCAATTACTGAAGAATGAACCGATGCAGACTATCAGCGGTCCTTGGTGGCTGATACAATTGTGGCTCAATTTGTACATGCACAAGACTGTAAAGTCTAAGCTCAGAGACCTGAGCTTTCCTTCCTCTAATTTTGGTGAGGAATATAGAGGCAAAGAAGGAAGAACTCGATGGTGTACAAACTATGGTGAGGCTGCATCAGCCATAATAATCAACTTCGATGCTGGCCACCTCTTCAAAAAATTTTACAGAGGGTTTGATGTGGCCGTCCTAACCTAGCTACCTTATAATGAGGAGGATGAACTGACTTTTCCATTCAGATTCTGAATTGAATCCGGCTGTTCAGATGAAACAGTGGCTGCGATCTTCAATTCTTTTATTCAGCCCTGTGTTCTTCCAGCTGAATTTTGTCATGGTCGTGGGAAAATGATTAAAGGCTCCTCCATCCTAGGCAATCCTCCAACTTATGAGTTTTACAACCCTTTGTTTGTGGCCTGTCAGTTCAGCCTCGGTCAACTCCCCCCTTATCTGTTCTTTAAGAACACCCTGAAGCTGAGGGAAGATATCAGTGATGTGCTAGAAGCTTCCAGAGTCTTTCAATTGCGATCAGACCTTCCTTCCTTTTCCTTGCATGACTAGGTCAGGGCCAGCTTTTCTTCCAATCTCTTTGACTCCTGGTGGCAAGAATGGCATTCCCATCTCTTCTGTGGGCCGGTCTACCCTCTGTGCATAGCTCTGGACGAGGAATTTGCTTCTGATAGTGAGGTAATCCCTTCATTCTCTTTTCGGAGAGATTACTTGGTGAATCTTCTTGCCAGCTATCCTAACCAACCCTTTTAGGACATTGAATTCAATCCTCCAAGTCGAGATAGGAGAGGGCATCCTATAGATTACTAGCCGTCATGCCCAATTTCAAGGATGGGATCAACTGCACCTTCCTTGAAGAAGTTGATGAGAACCCATGCTGCTCCCATGATCGTGACATGTCAATCTCCAAAGCACAAAGTGGTTCCTGGGGCAACTCAGAAAGCCACTACTACAAAAAGACTCCGTAGGACAGACCATCAACTGCTTAGGTGAACGATTCACACTTTCCTCAAGCTGATGTTCAATTTTCTGATCCCATTTTCTTCACATTTATCGAGCATCGTGTCTCAATCTGCTTTGGGCGCGGGACAACTATCGCAGGCACCTGATCCACCACCAACCGAACCTTCATCTCAGGAGAAGCCAATTTCAGTAGAGGCAACCAATGCTTTCACAATGGTAGAAAACGTGAGTTTTATCCTTGATATTCGTTGGAGTATTTTCTTTTAACTTCTTGATTTACCCAGCTTTCCATCCTTTATTTAATCATTTGTCACTCTAGACATCTTCTAAGGAAATACCCGTGCAAGAGTAGGGGCCTGGAAGTTCACCTATTGACAATGATCCCGTTGATGCTAGGAATAGTCCCATTGTTGATACTCATAGTGCCGATTCCCCAATTCAGCATACACCTGATGGTAAGGAAGTCGTGTGCTTGGCCTATTCCTCTGCAATAAACATGAATAAAAAATCTCCCCTTGCCATTGCAGATATCAGTGCCAGAAATCTAGAGCTGATTCAAACAGATGCTATTGGTGCATCACTAGCCGCTCCCCTTCTTCTGATAGAGGCTACTACAGAGAAGGTACTGCATCTTTTCACCATCCATTTTGCGACAAACCAATTCAAACCTCTTAATCAAGACTTCCTCTATATATAGGCATTCGACCCTCTAGCATAGAGTTGTTCTTTCAATCTTGAGGAGTATTTCAATGAAGATGAAATCAGATTGTCAGCCACTTTCTCTGCTGAATCTTTGCCAGAGGAGACTAGAAATTGGCTAAAAGATATACTGCCTATATTTGAGAAGAACATAGTCGATTTGGTCCAAGATACTGAATCAATGCAGCGAGTCTTCTTGGCTATTCAGGGTGATCCATCTCTAGCTCTCTCCAGGGTCTTATCATATTTGCCTATTTTCGAAGATCAGGCCTTGAAGGTGAAAACAATCTAGAGGAACTTGTCCAACCGTGAAGCCTTGCTAGCTAAAAGGGACTCCAATAGGCAAGAGGTCAAGGAACTGACATAGTCGATTGATGCTTTGAAGAACTCTTCCTTTGGGACCAATCCAGAGTTGTCCCAATTGGAAGCCAAACATGTAGAACTTAAGAGGGAGCTAGAAAACATGAAGGCTGCCATTGATCATCGCAAGTCCACTCTGGCTCAAATACCTGATGCCATCAAACAGAAGAAATAGGAACTGTTGGCCAAAGTTAAAGAAAGTAGAGCTATCCATGGAAGCCTTGAGAACGCCCCTGGAACAGCTGATGAATGCGAACGCAAGATTACAGAGGCTAATTCTGTCCAGCTTGCAATACTAAAAATCATTCAGGATGTTTTGAATGTGTAATCTATAGGTCAACATACATATTTTGTGTACGATAACCGTATTTGTCTTGTTGTATTTCTTCCTTCGGCCGAAGAGCCGATTGGAAACAGCCGATTCTAGATTTACGATCTTGATCTTGATTGAATCTAAAAACGCAACTTTTATTGAGAGAACCTCTTGACCTTCTGCCTTCAGTCGCCTGACCCCACATCTTTCTTGGTATTAGTGAGGTGGCGCTTTGCCTTCTATTAATTGCGGTTGCCTTTTGTACTTCCCCGAGGCGTCCATCTCTTCGCTCTGTGGCTTCAAATACCAGCCGAGGGCTCTAGCCTCGAACACATCTACACTTGCAACCGCTCCTATTCCTTTGCACTTCTCCGCCTTCACAACCCTATAGCGGTTTTCTCCCCTTCCAATAGATCCAAGCAACTTCACGGCCGGCGAGGAAAACCATGGCAAGCGCGCGGTGGAGGAGACTCTAGAGGAGAACATGCCGGTGAGCCAGCGCCTCCGACGCATGAGGTGAGATTGGTGCCTTCTGCTTATGGCGATGATCTGTAACTTTCTGTTCATAGGGGTGAATTCTTGTTTCTAGGTTTGTTGTGAACAACAGGCTTCGTCCTCTTCCTAGGGCTGGTGAACCCTCTGATGCCATGTCCTCCACACCGACCTCATCGTCGGATTGCTCCGATTCGTACAACGGTGATGATGCTTGACGTTTCCTCTAGGAGTGGAGGGTGGCTCAGAACCGCTACTCCGAGGTGACTCGAGAAAATGGCCAGCTCGAGATCCATCTCAGGGCTTCTTAGGCCGCTCTTCATGCGGCTGAGGATGAGGCCAGCACCGCCCGAGCGTGGCTGGCTGATTCTAACGCTGTGGTAATAGGTAAGATGATCTTCAGGGATGTCTCCATTCTGATTTCTCACTGCCTTTATCTTTATAGTTCCCCCTTTTCTATGATCATTAGCCCTGACGATGTAGCTAGAGTCTCTCTAACTGGCGGTGAACGCGGCTGTTGATGCCGTCAATGCCCATGGCTCCCTTATCGATGCTCATCTCCACGACGTTCCAGCCCATGTTTGGGAGATCACCCTCCATGGTGTTCGCTATGGCGCAGCGGTGGCACTGACCGCGGCACAAGTTCAGACTAGGTACGAACTCCACATCATGGAGACTGGTTTCCCATTGGGCGACAACCCTAAAGAACATGAGGACCTGCTAGAAGAGTTCATCATGGCAGCGGAGGCCATAGTGGACATCACGTTCACTCAAGATGTAGTGAACAAGGTCTTTGATTAGTTTGTACTTAGGGTAATCCGATGAACAAAGACCCCTGTTCTTTCATGAATTTGTTTCAATGCAATGCCTTCGTGCATGATTGTGAATGTTTCTTGCTCTTTTGTTTTTTTTCTCTAGAGGCGATACGCATCGTATCGGCTTTTATGTCTTTGAAAATCTTTCATTTTTGAACTTGAGGCGATACCATTCTGATATCGGCTATTGGAGCCGAGAACGAAATTCAGATGTTAGGATAACATCTCTTCAAACATTTCTCATTCTAAAGATCAAACAATCGACCAATCTAGGTCAAGCATCCTATTAAGCGAAACAGAACTTCTCTTAAGAAATCTGTTAATTCTGAATCGCACTTACACTTTAGCATAGCATTCACATACGTCGGCCTAAACCCACCTCCAAGAGTCAATGCTTATTATTTTCTTAACTCAATGGCCGACGCGACGCCATGATTATTGATCAAAACAAACTTTCAGAGCCGATTGCTTGAACCAGCTGTTGGCCTTCATTATTAATCCTGACGAAGCCTCCTTCCCATGTTTTGCTAGAAATGCATTCGAAGTCTCCTAGCTCCCAAAACACTGGATCGGCTGTTGCAATACTTACAGACTCGTCAGCGCGAACCACCTCGACATCATCTCCATGCCATTGAATCAAACACTGATGCATGGTCAATGGCACACAATAGTTTGCGTGAATCTAGTCATGATCGAGGATGTGATAGAACCACCCAATTTATACAAGATCAAGTACGGCTGTCCCCGCTAACACATTGACACACACATACTTTCACTCATATAAACCCGGTAGTCCACCGAGTGTCCCGAAAGACCTCGGTAAATCAACATCACAACCAAGATCACGTGATTAAGCAAATACACATCACATACGCAGAGTTGCAGCGAAAATAATATTACAAAAGGGTTCACAAATAATAGTACAAGTTTGGGTTTCAAAACCGCTTAGTGAAAACAACATAGCTTTCAAATGATTACATTAATATAAGTTCCAATATATTGCTAGCATAAGTGACATCATCAGACAAAAGCATATAGATGAGAAGTAACTATAGAATCACCGAGCCCATCGGCGGTTAGCCACCATCTTCAACAGGCCACGAACTTCACCTGCAACATGGTGGGATAAACCCTAAGTACTCAAATGTACTCAGCCAGACTTACCCGTCGGAAACCAAAACAAATGACACCAAGGATCATGCATAGCTTAATTTAGTGGATCTAGCTGGACAACCTTTTTGCATAAAAGCTTGAGTAACCATTAGCATTATTCACCTATACTAGCAGTGACTTTTAGCCATTACCTACCATCTATATTAGCACCTGTACTAATCAATCACTTGATTAAGTTGCAAACAATAATAACCATATCAGGTATTTCATGGCTCATTGTCATTATCATCATCATTTAACCATATCTTTAAATTTAGTGAATCTACGTTGCCACTGCTTAGTCAAGTTCTCACTATCCGGGAGAGATGGCGATTCGAATCGATTCCTATCCAGCTAGAGGGGTATTCCTAAACACCAACCCTGCTTCCCCCGTTAGGGTTGCAAACAAGTCATCGTTGGTACAATTCAGGAGTCACGAGTCTGAACAGTGCCGCAAAATCAGAGAACCACTCTGCCATGAGTGCTCGGTGACTTAACCTGCCCTTGGGCTTATGCCAATGGCTCCCCGCACATCCTTACTTCCATCCAGATTGTGGACCCCTGCTCGCGTCCTCGGCCTGAATCGAGCTACTAGGCTTCGCGGTTGGAACGACTTATCCGGCCAGCTAAGTGTTAGGCTGCGTTCAACATGACATGAGGACGTACAGCGTATCGGTCCTTAAATGACATAGATGGGGATAGATTCACACCCAAGACCTCCATGCCTTGTTGCTGCACTACCGTCATCCCGTCCGGTCTCCATTCATTAATAACACATGGTTCTTTTTCATGATAGCAATTATAGCCATCCGTGACCAGAGCTCATCCTACATCTCGTAGGTGATAGGAAATCACCCGACTTCTACCGGTCTAAGCATAGCTAAGCATCATTCGATCCTACACTTAATTAGGATTCATAGGATTTTATCTAGACAAGGTAAGGATATAATGCAACAATTGGTTCCAACCAATTCCTATATTTAATGCATCATCAACAATAAAATATACTCAAGATATTTGTAAAAACATGGGAGGCTTAGAATGCTCCGGGGCTTGCCTGGGATCCGACACAAGTCAGTTCAATTAGCTTGCATCATCTTGGTGACATCTCCGGTCCTAGCACTTGTTTAGTCCTTCCATCTTCGGGATAGATCCACGAAACCCAATCTTCGAGTTCGGTTCCACATCACATCCTTTACGTGGTTCATCTAGCGTACCTAAATGAGATGCAAGATGCATGTGTATGAATGTGATGAATGGTAACACAAGATGCATCACATAAGCATTCAAGACAAACACAAGATTATGCAAGACATAGACACCAATACCTATTTAACTAACATCACACAACTAACTATAGAGAGCAAGCACATCAAGCATGACACAAGTTTAACAAGGTCACAAGTATCATAACTTAACCATCAACAAGGGCATAAGCCACACTTAGCAACACATGGTGTAAACAACCACAACTAGCATGTCTATTTCTGGACTGAAAACAACAGCTTCATGATCGGATCATAACTAGAGTTATACAAATCCAATAGCCATGCAATAAGACATTCTGGAAAGCTTATGGAATTTTCTACAATTCATCTTTAATCATCTTAGCATGATTCTCAAGTTAACTAAGTCAAATATACCCATTTACAGAAACTGGTCCACAATTGACAGAGAGCAGCCATTTCTGAAACCCAACTTTAAACAGGCATAACTCACAAACCACAAGGCCAAATACCACCAAATTTTTAACAGCAGCTAGATACATGAATTATCTACAACTTTGTTATTATCACCAAAAGCTCATTCAAATCCTAACTAGATCAAACACTAGCATCTTTCAGATCTGCTCAGAATACAATCAAAACCCGACAGAAGACTTAAAAGTCATGTAACTCCTACACTATCAGGTCTATGACCTTACCATTTGAACACAAACAAGATCATGAAATTTTCTACAACTTTTGTAATCACTACAACCATAGCAAACATCATTTACACCACGAAAATAATTGCACAAGCAAAACTGCAAATGCAACCCAACAGCAGTGGTACAGAAAACTGATAGGAACTTCAGAGAAGCATAACTGGAATTCTAGACCTCCAACAAACATGAACCATAACTTTTTGAAAAGCTTAGAAAGTTACCTACAACTTTATCATTCTCATATTAAGATGATTTTACAGTTAGAAGGGTCAATTAATCCAATAATTGCATCTCTGTCCAAAATATAGACAGAAACTGACATGCCACTTTAAACAGCTATAAATGGAGTTATTTATGTCCAATAAATGTGGTTCTGGACTTTTTAGAAAGCTTAACAAATTATAAACAACTTTGTTAGAAACACCTAAAGCTAATTCTACAATTAAGAAGGCCCCACAATAAGAACAAGGAAACCCTCTCTGGGTTTGGGCAGAAACAGTCACAGAGATTTAAGCAAGTATAACTCAAGATCTACTTAACCAAAAATCATGATATTTAGCTTTTTAAAAAGCTTAATAAAATTAATACAACTCATGTATTATCATGAAGTCATGATTCATAACTTAACTAAGCCAATTAATTCAAACATGCAGGACTATTCAGAATAGGAGCAAAGCAATACAGTACATTTGTTATTTTTATAACTCTTAAAATATAAATCCTACACTTCTGAAATTTTTACCAGACAACAACAATCAGCTTATGAGCACGCCATAAAAATTTCACATTTATTTGAGCAAAATAACTACATTTATGAAAAAGACAAATACAACTAGCATTAAAAACCTAACTGCATAAATCTATTTTTACAGCTAAACCTTCAAACCAAAACATGTAATATTATAGATCTAGTGCATAGATAATTTCACAAGGATTCCAAAAAGTCCTCATTTACTATCTTACGATTTTTCTACAAATTACTACGAATTTTCAAAGTGGAGCATTCAAATCTGTAAAAACCAGAGAAAAGGAATTGAAATCTTGCATCGGGGTCCCTACGGAAAATATAAATCAAATGTCAACGAAGAGGTCCGCCTGAGCACTATTCACATGTGTCACAACTTCGCAGAAAGAACCTTCCCTTTTCTCGAATTCGAGCGCGAAGTCCCTGGTCGCGAATCAGAGCAGGCGATGAGCTTGGCACGGCCGATTTCCGCCGGCACAGGCCCCTGCCGTCGGCGTGAGGTGGCGCTAGGGTAAGAAGGGTCCCATGCGCACCAAAGGAGGGGCGCAACTCGAATGGAGACATCCGGAATTGGCCAGACCACGAGTAGCAGCGGCTCCAAGCCACCGGCTCCGGCGACGGTGGGAAAAGGGCAGCAGCGGACGGTGGTTTCGGCCGGCACATGTGGCTTCGGTGGCGAGCTGTAAGGCCGCTACAAGCCGTGGACTGCGCTAGGCCATAGCCTGGCCGGTGGTAGCGGTAGGAGGATAGTGTAGCTGCTCGAGCTTGCTGCGGCCATGGCGCGACCGTGCTCAGGCACGTGCGCAGGCGCTGGAGAGCGAGAGGGGCGATGGAGAGGCAAGTGAGGAGGCGAGGGCCACTCGGGCGCTCGGTTTGAGGGGCAGGGGCACTCAGCAGCGCGTGGTGCAGAGCTTGGATGCACGTCAGCCATGGCAGGGCGCGCTTCAGTGCATGGCTGCCACGACGTCATTTCGTCGAACACGTGGCGCGCGTCGCGGTGCTCGACTTGGAGGCCATGATAGGGATGTTTGCGTGCTGAACTGGGCTATGGCCCTTGAATAAAAATTGTTCCACTTCTGATGATCTACAAACTTTATTAATGGATCATAGCCATTGGGGCAATAGATTAGTGGTTAATGACACTCCAAGATGGCAGTGTCAGTGCATTAACGGCGATTAACAACCTCCAGAAATTGATGGGCCAAATGAAGTCAAGTGAGTGTCATCTTCATACATGCTCTTCTCCATCATGTATACTCCAACTTTTATTTTGGGACCTGTTCACTTTGCTTAAGAAAATCACGAGAACGCAAGATGCCAATGGCGACGACGATGAATTCTAGACTTAGAAAAATTCTAAGTCTGAAAACAACCGCTGATTCAATTTTCGAGCCTCTGTTTGACTTAGTTCCAAGTTGATCTGGCTCTTGTTCCAAAAACAAAGTTTGTTCTACTCTACTCAATCTTCAACTTTTATTTAAGGTGCAACTCCATGCAAGCACTGTAAGTGGTTGGTCAACATAGGTCAAAGTATCGTCACTATAAAGCTTAAATTAGAGTTATTGACCGATTGAGATATTTTCTTGACTTCTGCTCAACATGAACCTTTCATGACTTTTGTTGTAGAGTTCATCTAGAGTCATTTGGGCAAGGTTGCAAGGTTTGATTGATGACCTACATTTCCATTCACTTAATAGTGCAATTCAAGCACTTAGAAAAATCATTCCAATAAGGATATAACTTATCATTTCATGTGACTTTTTGATTCCAAACTTCATGAAACTTTTCCAGTGATCAATATAGATGGATATTGATGTGAGACACATGAAGATATTCCAATAACACTAGCCAAGCATATATCCTGAAAAGGGCCTATATGTAAAGCAAGGGTGCAATATCCGAGTTTAGGTTGGGGCTCATTTCCAAAGGTTTGACCTTGACATCTTCATCGTCACTCAATCTATCATGTTTGAGCTCAAACCCATAGCTTAACTAGTGACAAACACCAGGGGTGTTACAGAGGAGTAAACTATATGATCCTTTTCCATCGATGACAAAGAACGTGGTGAGCTGAGTTTTACTCCCGATTGTCAGTTCGACATTCATTGCCCCCGAGTCTTAGATGTATTACCTCCGAAGTCTCTAAGCATCATGTTGGTTTCAAGCAAATCTCCTGGTCCCTTGCCAAGCTTATGGAAAGTTGTGTATGGCATAAGATTGACAGAAGCACCTCCGTCTACTAACATTTTGTTCATCGGCTTCCCATCAATAAAACCTTTCATGTATAAAGCCTTCAAGTGCCGATGTTTGACTGGCTTATCAAATATCGCTTGTTGTGTAACCGTCAACTTGGCAACTATCTCTTCATACTCTGATTCATCGAAGTCTGAATAAGCTTCCTGATCTGTCGAAGCTCTGAATTCTGATGGCATCATAAAAGTCATTTGGATATTAGCCGATGGTTGCTTTCTATCGGCTATTTGCTTGGCACGCCATACTTGAGTTTTACTGGATGCCTGAGTCTGTTCCTTCTCTTTATTCCTTAGGTGCTGTACCCTTCTCTTCTGGCTTCTTGTTAAACCTCTGGGGCACCATTAGCCTTCCTACCAGACATGTTCCCTCTGGTTGCTTCCTTCTTCATGATCAGCCCAGTCTTGGTCAACAACTCTTTTTCCCAGCCGATCATGAATACTTTTATTTTTTAAGCGTCGATCTGTGTTATTATGATGATATGCATCTTGGGCATGGATAGACCGATAATTGATTTGAGATTGCCTAAACTCCCAATATTGATTGCTGCATTCTAGATAGTCATGTCTGGTAGGTAATTTCAAACCTTCGTTCCAGCAATATCTGAAGAAAGGACAATTCCAGTGTGATTCGGCTTGCTTCCTTCCATACCTTTCTTCTTCCAGTTGACGCTGGTATTTTTGATCCTCTAACCATCGCTGATAATCTTTTTCCTTCTACCGCCGCCACTTATTCAACAGGATCTGAGATGTGACTTGCGGCTTCATCACTCCATCCTTTGATGTTTCCCCCTATTCAGATCGGCTTCTCTGCTGATCACGATGTTTTCTAATCTCTCTATATTCATCAGCCGATATTTGCATCTTGGGATCAACTATTCTAGCTTCTCTTGATTTGGCTAATGTTAGGACCTTAGTTTTTCCTTTGAATAGCCCAACATCAACCATATTTTGATCTCCTGGGAAAGGATTATCATCAACCTTCATCTTCTGAGGTGTATTGAACTTGAGCCTCCCTTGCTGAATAGCCTTCTGTATATGTTGCTAGAAAATTCTGCACTCATTAGTAGAATGAGAAGTAGCAGTATGGAACTTGCAAAACTTCTTATTCTTCAACTGTTCAGGGGGCAACATAACATGATTGTCCGGCAATTTGATCTGGCCCTTCTCAAGTAAGAAGTCAAAGAGCTTGTCCAATTTTATGACATTGAACTCATAGCTCTCCTCGATTCCTCTTCCCTAAGGATTGGGTACCATCACTATCTTCTTACCCCAATTCCATTCAGCTGCAGCAACCTCTTCTTCTTCATCTTCATAGCCATCATCAATTGAGTATGGATCATAAGCTTCGGCTACTGTGGTGCTCTTCTAGATTCGGGTATCATAGCCATTGGGGAATCATAAGCTTCTGCTCTGCGCATACTCTAGAATTGGCTATTGAGCGCTGCTACCCGTTGAGCCAATTGTCCCAAGTTGTCAAACTCTTGTCCTAGCAGCTTTTCTTTCCACATTGGCAGCATTCCTTGGATAGCTAAAGCAGCTAGCTGATCATCATCCAAGCTCAATGAAAAGCACAAGTTCCTAGTCTTCCAAAATCTCTAAAGAAACTCAGTGCCCGATTCATTAGTCCTCTGTCTCATGGTTGTCAGATCGGTTATCTTCTTTTCTCTAGTCCTAGTGTAAAAATATGTATGAAACTTCTTCTCTAGGTCAACCCAATTGGCAATGGAGTTGACTGGTAGTGACGAAAACCACATGAAGGCTGGCCCTGACAAGAATAAGGATAAGAAACAAACTCGATGGGCATCCTCAACTGACGCTTCACCCAATTGTGTAAGATACCGACTGACATGTTCTATTGTGCTTGTACTATCTTGACCAGTGAACTTGGTGAACTCTGGGAGCCTATAATTTGTAGGAAGAGCGACCAAATCATACCATTCTGGATATGGGCGTTTGTACGAAAAGGTCAGCCCTTTTGGCTTTAGACCTAACTGATTCTTCATCATCTCAGTCACCTTCAGTAGCAACTCATCAGCTTGTGGATTTGGATTTCTCGGTACTTGCTGACCCACCTATGGATTGAAATCCTGCATGCCTTGATATCCTGGATTTGGCATCATGTGGAGGGTGTTATAATCTGTGCCATAGTGATAGCCTTGTGGAATATCAATCTGTTGGGTCCTTTGCTGACTTACTGCTTGAAGTCTCTGATTATAGACATAGGGATCTATATCTCTATGGATCCTTTAAATTGATGGTGCTATTTTTTGAGCCAACGATAGTATGTGGCCTGATGTGCCAAAATTGATCATCTGGTTTTGACTTTGCCCCGTCGACTGTTGCACATGCTATATTGATGGTCTAGGATTGTACTATGTTTGATTCATGGTAGTACCTGGAGTTTGTTCAGACGAACCTTGAAGTGCCTGGACGTCACCATTACCAGCTGGTGCTGCTTCTTGATGGCTAGTACCAACTTGATTAGTCCCTTGAGTTGACAGATCTAGAATGTTGTAACAAGTCGATCCAACCTGACCAACCGGAATTCCATGAATCGCCTTTTTCATGGCGTTGTGAAATGCGTCAACGAAAGCTTCATTTTGGCTTAATATGGCATCGTGAACAGATTTGTCTATGGCTTCCATAAAGAAATGCCTGTCTTCAGCTTCGATTGTATCTGTCTGCCCGTGTAGTAGAACTCTTGGTAGTGGAAATTTCTGAATAATTGTGCTGTCATGTGTTTTGGTGTAGGACAACAAACACTTCTTCTAAAATTCTTCTGTAGCTTTGTTGATGGTATCCTTATCTTCATTAGGTAGGTCTTCATAATGTACCATAAGGATGCTGTCATTGTTGTGAACCGCCATGATGATTGTGGGGTCCCACCAGGCGTGCTAGAAACAGTGTGTCGACATAGAATTTTCGCCTCCTGTGCCGAGGACACACGCAGCAAGCCAGAAGGGTCTGCTCGATGGAGCAGATCCACCTAGCTTCTACGCAAGGGTGGTCGATCCTGCGCAATCCTCCCAAGACATGCTAGTCAATTTGACCCTGTAATTGACAAGGAGAGAAAGCTCATCATTAATTAAGGGCAGAACGTGCCGGTGTTGCTAGACAGTCCTGAATGTGCGGCTCTGAGAGCCGATATGAGAGGAGATCGACTAAATAGTCGACCCTAGCATATTCATAAGAATAAATCGATTAAAGCTCATGAGGTTGTATAAGAAGAATCAGTTATCATTCATGATAAATATTATTTAAGCAAATATTAATCAATGGCAATAAGATATCAATGATGATCGATTTATACTGAGCCTGTGATTACAAGTAACCAAACTCCTTTTTATATAAAGAAACAATTCAACACCACTTGACCATTTAATAAAGATAAATCTAATGAACATGTTAGATCTCATCTATCGCCATGACCAGTGGGGCATGAGGTAGAATCATGCAGGCCATAGAAACAACAATAGACTCGATGACCCTAACTCATTACTAATTTCAGGGGGGCATGAGGCAGAATCATGCAGGTCATAATACAATTACAAGATCATGGGGCTAACATATCTTTCAACTTATCTCTACTTCAATGATCTCATAATGTGAACTGTTCGTGAAGGCATTCGATATCGGCTAAATAGCTGATTCAGGCATTGCGCACAGTTAAGGTCATGTCTTCTCCGGAATAGGTCTACCAACTAACGATCCCCACTCCACAATGCCAACAGTGGGGTGAGAGGTAGAATTCGACAGGCCATGATGATGGGCTATGGAACGGTTTTCATTAACTAATAGATCTACTCAAGATCGAACATGCCTTAATCGCACGCTATGCACGATTAAGATTGACACAAAACAGCCGATAAAACATAACTCATCGCTTAAGATGTAGATTAGATCAATTTTAGATTAGCAAACGATGAGTTAAACAAGATATAAGGCCGATCCAGATCAATCTTAATCGGGCAAAGTGATATTGCTGTAATTAGATAAACAATGAAAGCAATAAGCAATATCGGTAACTTAATGAATCTACCAAAGACTGCCATACTAAGGTAGAGCCGATAACTTGACCTTGATCTAATTCAAGCAGTGGGGTGTGAGGCAGAATCACACAAGCCATACTTGAATTAGACAAGAGTCGATATGATGGTACTTACAGACAAGCAGTGGAGGTCGACCAGATCGATGCACCGTACTCGCTGAAGAACTCACCGAGATCTACTCTACTCCTACTCCTAAGGGGTGGCCGGAGCAAAAAAAAAGTAATTGACTTGTATTTGATTGATTATGTTTTTTTTACAATAGCCGGGGTTTGGTATTTATACCCGGAGCCTAAAAACGAACCCTACTCGAGTACGACTCAATACAATTCTTTGGTATGAAGGAAATATTCCTATCTTAAGATAACTTGGACTCTAATCTTTCCCCTTTTGTAGAGTCCGATATGTATCTTCTTGGCGCCCATCATATCCCGTCATCGTTATCTGCTGACGTCATTCAGAGAGAATCAATCCAGTGTCGCATTCGATCCAGCAGATATCAATCTTTACTCTATCGACTCCTTGATTGGCATAATTCTAGAAGCCTGCGAGTTCCCGCGCTCTTCTCCCAAATTTTGGTGTAAACAGTGGGCAATAGCAAAAAGGTCATGATCGGATAGACCCGCCACTTTGGGCAAGTCTAGACCAAAATGGTAGCGTTATAGTTTCCCTTATGAGTTTTTCCTGCTGTTATTTTTGGTTTGGCTTTCCTTCTCGGTTTATTCACGGTTTACCTACTCGCTAATGCGATGTTGATGCTGATGTTTTGGGCCTCCTTCAGTTTTGACGGGATGGCCTGATAAGGCAAAAGTTGCTAATGTATACGACGCCTTAGGCCTTGCGGATACCATGTCCGTTGGCGATGTTCTTGGGAAAAATCTAAGAAGAATTCCTAGAAGTCTAGCGACCCCCCGAAGGAAATTGGTATGAAAAAGGCAAGACTGACTTCTGCCGAAGAGGTGGCTTCTTCTCTCCCGCCCCCTACTTCCGTGGCATCTCCTGATATTTTGGGCTCTTAGCTACAGAGTAAGTCTAGATTTTATGCGGAGTATATTCGCTTAAGTGACAATTTGGTCGCGGGACAACTATTCAGTCACGAGGAGCTACGACTGAGTTCCTGGCCTAAGGATTATGGCGATATGTGGGTTTATTCGGGTTCGAGCTCTTCTGGCGAAATGAATTCCATGAAGGAGGAGACTTACCGGATTGCTCATTCTTTAGGGGCCACGTCGAACTCCCAGGTGGTCGCCAATGTGGGCTATCGTACTGTTGGTCTGCTGCAAAACCAGAGTGTGGCCAGCTTCGCCGATGCGTGCGCTAGCTCATTCTCGGCACCTGAAGTGGAGAGGGACCTTTTAAAAGTCCCTAATTCGTCTCTTATAGAGGCTGATAAACTTTCATGCTGCTAGTGTGAGTGGATGGGTATTGACCTACATTCATTTTGTCGCTCTCTTTCCATATGATGGTAGTTTGATGTGTCGCTTTTGACTTTCGCAGGCCATGCTCCTAGCTCGGGGGCTTCAAAACCAAGGGCAAGCTTTTCATCAGGGCCTGGAGAAAGATCTGGTGGCCAAAGACAAAAGGATCCGGGCCCTTGAATGGGAGCTAGAGGCTGCTAAAAAGTTGGCCAAAGAGAATGACTTCGCTCATAAGACTATCGAGGAGCAGATCGAGAAGATGTGCCATGACTTTGAGGGGTACCAAAAACAGAGGTGCGATGAGCGTAACAAGGTTGTCACTAGCACCTAGAGAGCGGCAAATGTATACAAGGAGCTCATTGAAAGTGTGGGAGAGGAGATAGAGGCACCCAATGATGTGCCTGTTGTTGACTTCACTAGAGTGGCTGGTGAATGAGCTTGCCACGGTGAGCGATTACATGACCATCGGGCTGGAGTACGCCTCTTTCATCTTGCTCCACGCCTTTGCTCTGGCTTTGGAAGAATGTGGGTGTGATCATCTTGATATATTTGAGATCAGCGACCCTTAGTCATACTGGAATGCCCCTAGACATGCTCATGAGGCATGTAAGAAGTTCTTTGAAGGGTTCTGGCATCCTAGGGGCTGGGATCTCTCTCTCCTTGGGGCTACCATGAGCCATGGCAAGGTATGTCTCTTTGTCAAAAGCTTTTTCTTTTTGCCTTGTTGGCCTTTCTGCGATGGATTATGAAGAGACATTCTTACATGTTTGAAACCTATTCTGCAGTCTATCGAGGAGTGCGTAGCCATCAAAGAAAAGGTGAAAAGGTTCATTGCTGAGCGGAATGCTCATGAGGGTGCTAGCGGTAGTGGCTCGAGTGATGCGGATGCACCATCGACCCCTGCTACTAAGATCCCTATCCGGCGATGGCACCGGTGCTCCTGGTGAAGATGCTGCTCAAGATGGGGTAGCCAATTAGGAATTGATGTTTGCGGTCTTTGGAAAACTATGTTTGTTTGGATGTTTGTTGTAAGACATGGTTTAAACTCTTGTGGTTTCAGCGTGTAGGTTCCTGACGCGGAGCCTACACAACCTATGGATATCTATCTGCTTATGATTAATTGCAATTGCTTTCATGTTGGAGGCGCTTTCTGGTCTTGCCACTGCCAGAAATTTCTGAGATCTAGTATGACCGGTTTTTTAGGTCATGTTTCCAGCGCTTTCTTAGGAAAGAAGAGTTTCTTAATAGGTTCTTCTATTCAGAGTTTGATTCTGGCTATTTTGGAAGAGCGAAAGGCTCATCATGGTTTATCTGAGTAGGACCATGGGGAGCTCTCGACATCTGGCTTAAAGGATCCTAAGGAGGAGCCGGGCGATGAGATCACACTAGGATTTGGAAAACCACCAATATAATTTTTATCTTCGCCCCACAAGGGGGAGGAGTGTAGTTTAGTGCAAGAACGACACATAATGCTTGTATTCTCACATGCTAAGTCGTTGTGTAAGACTGTTTGTTTATATAGTACATTTCTATTGTTATTCACGTACTTTTCATTTGTTGATTGTTTTCGAGAAACATGCATTGTCCCTTGCTCATTGATTTTGAGTGCGCCATCCCCCAAATCCTCTTGAGGTGTTGACCCTTCGGCGTATCGCTTTGGGTGAAAAGGCGCTGTCCCCCAACCTTTTAGGGCATGGGGATACGTGAAGACATGAACGCTCAAGGTGATTCCTCTGCTAGCCCCTCGACATATCGCTTGGGCGAAAAGACATCATCCACCCAACCTTTTAGGGCGAGGGGATATGCGAAGACATGAATACTCGAGGTGGCTTCTCAGCTAGCCCCTCGGCATATCATTGAGGCAAAAAGATGCCATCCCCCCAACCTTTTAGGGCGAGGGGATACGCAAAGACACAAACGCTCGAGGTGGCTCCTCTGCTAGCCCCTTGGCATATTGCTTGGGCGAAAAGGCGCCATCCCCCCAACCTTTTGGGGCGAGGGGATACATGAAGATAGGGATGCTTGGGGTGGCTCCTCTACTAGCCCCTCGACATATCGCTTGGGCAAAAAGACGCCATTCCCCCAACCTTTTAGGGCGAGAGGGATACGTGAAGACATGAATGCTCGAGGTGGCTCCTCTGCTAGCCCCTCGGCATATCGCTTGGGAGAAAAGATATCATTCCCCCCCAACCTTTTAGGGCAAGCAGGATATGCGAAGACACTGAATGCTAGAGGTGGCTCCCCTGCTAGCCCCTCGGCATGTTGCTTTGGCAAAAATACGCCATCCCCCCAACCTTTTAGGGCAAGGGGATATATTTGTTACTTTGACATATTTTATTCCTCTTTTTGGATTTTGGTTGTTTTACAGTTGTTTCGGAGCTAGGTGTATTGGCAGATATGCACAATCGGTATCTTTCCTTTTGCTTCTTGGCTCGCAACATCTCGTTTGTTTCGTTAATTCACTAGAGTGAATCAGCACTATTGCAGGGGTGAATTAGCTAAATTGATGTGCGGCGCTATGGTGTCGTGCTTCCAAGTGCATAGTTGCTGCAAGGATGTAGTCTCTTAGAGGTGTAGGGCTTCGATGTGTGGCTTCGGTGGATGGAGGGATGTTACGTTTTTTCTTGCAACATCCTTCCATACTTGCTTGTTGTAGTGATGTGGCCACATCCTGTTGCCTCATCTTTTAGCTCCGTGCATGGCGAATACCAGGTGCATGCTCCTTTTGGACCTGTAAGTGCCTTGGTCTTTACTTGTTTTTATACAACATCTAAATTTTGCCATTGGCTACCTTGTGCTTGTATAGCCTTTTGTCCCACACTCGAGACTTAGCTCTTTTGGCAAATGCCTGAGACCCCTAACACTCTCTCAAGCCTACTCATTGTACCGATGCATGAGGACTCCTCAGCACGCTGTCGCGGCCACTCTGAGCGGCATGGGTGGCTATCCTAATGTTTTTGCCCTAGACTGAGACTCGATCTGATGTCTGGGGGAGCCTCGGGCATCTTATTTATAGGGTTTTTGGGGCTTGTGTTGTTAATTTTGGTTGTTGCAGTTGGTGGCAGCATTTACTGCTAATTGTTTGGTGTCTTTCTTAACTTTGGTTGTCCTTTTGTAGTGCATGCACGTACGTGCACCTATACTTCCCAGTAGCGCTTTCGTTCTTTATTATAGTGCAAATAAGCCTTTGCGCCCTTAGGCTTGTAACCATTGTTCCCACTCCGTTTTGGTGGTATTAAACGCTTTACGACTCTTAAGCCTTTTGTGTTCATTGCCACTCTTTTTGTGGTGCAAACTAGTTTTGAGCCTGTCTGGCTTTTTCTGTTCGCCTACACTCCTTTTTGGTGTGGCAAAACGTTGTCATGGCTTATTGGCCTTTCCCTTTTGTTCTCACTCCTTTTTGGTGATGTGGAAGGTTTGCGCCTCCTCTAGGCTAGTTTCTTGGTTGCTAAGTTTAGATCATGATGTTCTGCATGAGTGCACAATGGCGCAACCTAACTTGTGCTATCGTTGTCGCTATCCGGAACCTGCCGAGGTCAGGTTTTGTTTCGACGTCCAACTTTTTAGACCTTGTGTGGGGAAAAGTTCAAATTGAATTAATTGGGTATAGAGGACTGCCTCATTAAAAAACCTCACACCTTTTTGTGAAGGCTTCCCCTATGAGGAAAAAGAGTGCAGATCCTTTTTTCATGTTTAAAAAAATGGCAAAAAGAAAAATTACAAGCCCTCTAGGGGCGAAAATGTCATGGTTAGAAATGACGCAAGTTGTCCACAGTTCCACGTGTGGTTTGTTTTGACCCCTTCTTCGTTGAGCAACCTATAAACTCCTGGCTTGACCATATTCACCACCACAAACGGTCTGTACCACTGGGACTGCACTTGCCCTATTTGTCGGGATGATGAATGAGCACCATGTCACCTGGATTGATGTTCTTTCACAAAACTTTCTTGTCTCTCTAGGTCTTTGTTTCTTCATGATATTTGTCGAGGTTTGATGCTGCGTGCAACCTGGCATTTTCTGCTCTATCGAGTTCCACATATCGCTGTATTGGAGTGATTGCTTCTTCACCTGTACAGGAGGCGAAAGGGTGTGAACCCAGTTGTCCAAGTACACGAGATGTTATGATCCTAGACGGAAGTGATCAATTCCTGTGTCCATTTCCCTTTAGGCAAATCAAATAGTGCTTTGGATACTACATTAAAAATCAGGCCATTTGCCCTTTCGACTCCTCCATTGCTTTCTAGGGTGATTAACAGAGTTGAATGCTAGTTTAATTCCTAACTCACTACAAAAATTTCTGAATTCCTGTGCAGTCAAATTACTTCCCATTGTTGACTGTTATGTAGGATGGTACTCTAAAATAGTAGATTATTCTTTGCCATACGAAACTAGTTAAGGTGCTCCATGTGATCTTCGCTAGTGCCTTGGCCTCAATCCATTTTGTGAAATATTCTAGGGTTACTATGGCGAAACATAGATTCCCTAGCACTATTGGCAATGGCCCTACTATGTCGCCCCCATCTCTGCAATGGCTATGTTGGAAAGATTGACTTAGTCGGGTTAGCTAGAGCTTTCTGCTTTTTGGCGAACATCTAGCAGCCTTCACAACTATGGACAAGCTCATTCACTGTCTTCTGCTACTATTGGCCAAGAGAACCCTTGTCTCATCGCTCTACGAGCGATTTCATGCTATCCACTATGAGCCCTGCACATTCTGGTGTGCATTTCGCTTAGTAGTTGGATTACTTGCTCTCTGCTTATACATTGCAGCATTGGCGCTACAATTCCGCATTTGTATAACTCTCCTGCTATGATGGAATACTATTTCATTCTGGAGTTCATTCTAACTGTTTCATGCTTGCTCTATGGCTCATTGGTTCCGTTGAGGTAGGTGAATATGGGCGATCTCTAGTCCTTGCTTGTGATAGCATGCACACTGCAGGGCCATTCCTCTTCTTCTCGTATGGCTTTGATTGATAGCTCTTGATAGAAAACATCTGCTAGCATTAGTTCTTTTTGCATGGCTGCTTTCGCTAGCTCATCTACTTCAGCAGTTTTTGCTTCTTGGAATGTGGCAAAAAGTGAATCCGGCGAAGTGTTTCTCCATTCTTCTTACTACCAACAAGTATTTGATCTAACTCTACATCTTCTAACACCCACTGCTCTGAGCTTTCATAAACCTAGGAGCACTGCCTCATATTTAGCTATGTTGTTTGTTGTGGGGAATTCTAGCCTTGCTGCGTAGCAAAGCTTTGGACCTTTCGGCTGGCATTAATATTGTTGTTATACCTGCGCTTGCCATCCCCCTAGCTCCATCATAATGCATGGTCCAAGTTGGTTCTTCGAATTGTATTGTGGTGTTGAAAGCTGTTGGGGTCCAATCCACTGATGAAGTCAATGAGTGCTTGTGACTTGATTGCTGATCTGTGTTTGAAATCAACCACAAACTGCTTTCAATTCTATAGCCCTTTTCCGATTCTTCCAATGGCTTTGCTATTGCGAAACAATGCTTCTAGCGGCTGTGTTGAAAGCACTTTGATGTGATGAGCTTGGAAATAATGCTTCAGCTTTCTTGACGCCATAACCACTATGTATGCTATTTTCTCTAATTTGGAATAGTTGAGCTTTGCTCCTGACAGAGCCTCTAATACAAAGTACACTAGGAACTGCTTCATCCTATTTTCGTGCTCCTTCTCTTCGACCAGTACTGCGCTGATAGTTGTTGGTGATGCTACTAGATATAGCAGCAATGTTGTAGATGGCAAAGGCTTAGATAATGTCGTTAGTTTGGTCAAGTAGGTTTTAAGCTCGTCGAAAGCTTGCTGCTACTCGGGCCCCCATTCGAAATGATCTGACCTACTAAGGGTTCTGAAGAAAGCTAAGCCCTTTTCGGCTGATCTCGAGATGAACCTGTTTAGTGCTGCTTGCCTGCTAGTTTGCTTTTGCACCTATTTTCTACTAGTAGGTGGCTTCATGTTTACTATCGCTGCTATTTTTTTGGGGTTTGCCTCGATGCCTCTGGCTAACACTAAACAACCAAGCAGTTTTCCTTTCTTGATGCCGAATATGCATTTTTCTAGGTTCAACTTGAGGCCACTCTTTCTCAGGTTCTTGAATGTTTCTTGGAGCTCCTGAATATGGGTCTCCTTATCGCTCTTGACAACAATGTCATCGACGTACGCTACTAGATTTTTGCCCTTCTGTCTGTCGAAGACTCCATCGGTCATTCTAGAAAAAGTGGGAACTACATTTCGTAGTCCCTCAGGCATCCGTCGGTAACAGTAAGTTCCTCCTAGAGTGATGAAACTTGTTTTCTCTTTGTCATCCAGGTTTAGCCTAGATTTGGTGATACCCCAAGAAGTAATCCAGCAGACTCATTACCTCGCACCCAGCAGCGATGTCGACTAACTTGTCAATTCTTGGGAGCGGATATGGATCTTTCGAGCAACACTTGTTCAGATTAGTGAAATCTACACACATTTGTCATTTCCCATTTTTCTTTTTGACCATTACAACATTAGCTAACCATTCTAGGTACTATACCGGTCTAATGACTCGAGCATCGAGTAGTCTTTGCACTTTGGCTTTTGCCGCTTCTGCTCTTTCTGTGGACATTTTCCTCAGCTTCTGCTTCCTTGGTTTTGCTCCTTTTGCCATGTTTAAGTTGTGTTGCGCGAGGTCACGACTGATGCCCTGTAAGTCATTTGCCGACCTAGCGAATACATCCTGGTTCTCATGAAGAAAAGCTATTAGACTATCCTTCTCGCCTTTTGCAAGGTTAGAGTCTACATGTATGCACTTTTCGGGTACCAACACAGACAAGGGAGTTTTTAGAGTGTCTTCGGTGGCCTCTGCCCTTGGCACTACTGCCTCTTTACTGTCTGCTTCTTCGCTACTTCATGTACGAGGCTATAACCAGGGATCGAGTTGCCCTCTATTCGCCTTGATGTGGCCTGATCTCCATGTACCATAATTATTCCAAAGGGGGATGGCATCTTCATGCATAAGTTGCTTTGCTTTATTACTATTTTGAACTTGCTTAGGACTCCCCTACCGAAAATGGCGGTATACGGATAATCCATGTTGACTATGTCAAAAGTTATCATTTCTGTATGGACCTTCTCGCCTTCTGCGAAAGAGACTAGGATTGCCTTTTTCCCACCCTATACTGAATAATGAATTCCCCGCTAGTTCTAGTGTACGCCTATCAAGGTTCATCTGCTCGAAAGGCTTAATGAAAAGAATGTCGGTGGAGCTCCCATTGTCTATGAGGATGTTGTGCATTGTGAACCCAGCTATGTTTGTTGTTGCCACAAAAGCGTTTGTATGCGGAAAATCTCGTACTTGAAAGTCATTTTTGTCGAAGGTAATTGGCACCATGCACCAAGCTGGCATGTTGAAGCGGTTCCCTTGGCAAGATGGTATGTACTCTTCTTTCATAGTCCCTTCTGGCTCTCTTGTTTTCATGCTCTTGGTTTGATCCGCCAGTGATCACGAATATGTGGCCTTGGGATGGCAGGATGTTGTTCACAACCTGCTACTCTTGGGCATTTTCCTACTTTGCGGGCTAAGGTTGGGTTGATTGCTGCTGCTCTTGCTAGACTGGCGAGGACACAGCTGCTGAATGCCCTGGATGATGGGCAAAATGCTGATACTCCGGGAATGCTGGTTGTTGCCAGATGTATGAATGATAGGTATACCCATGTGAAAAGCTAGGGTACTGAGGAGCATTGCTACTTGTCACCATGTAGGGGCTGGCATACCCCTGATTGTTTACCATTTTGTGATTAATGTTGTGGAACACATGGTTGGATGTTTCGCTACTTTTTGCGGCCTTGTTTTTCTCTTTTAGCTCTCTAGCCATTTTGTTGTATTTGTAGTCTTTTGTGAAATGACCTTCATTTTTGCCGCACACGGCGCAATAAGGCAGTCTTTGGTTCCTTCCCCTTCCTCTATCGTCGCGTCCACTATGCAGGCCTCGTCGCCCTCGTCCACCACACGGAGCTTGATCGAAGCTTCTATACTGTTGGTTTGGCGGTGGCTTAGGGAAACCTTGCTCTGCTAGGTTATGCTCTGGTTGTTCTTGCAAGTTATTGATTGCATGAAATGGTCTCATGTTTTGCTGTTCTAGGGTTGGTGGTGGCCCAGGGGCCCTACCTGCCTGCCTCCACAAGTTGCATGTTTCCTTTCGCTTCTTTAGGTCGTCATCCAACCTGGCATACTGCCTCATTATTTCGAGCAACTCTTTGACAGTTGTGGGGTAGTTTCTGGCGAAGTGTGCTGCACACTGGCCAATGGCTAACCCTTCGATAGCTACTGTTATCACCATTTCTTCTGGTGCATTCAGCACTTGCGCTTTGATTTAGATGAGTCTCTCTAAATAGTCGAACAAGGACTCATCATCTCGCTGTATATAGTTTAATAGGTCCCTTATGGTTTTTGTTCCTTGGTGATATCCCTAGAATGTGGATAAGAGTTCCGCCTTGACCTGGCTCCATGAATGGATGGAAAGGGGCTTCAATGATGTGTACCAATCATGGGCGATATCTTTGAGTGCCATAATTAAAGATTTGGCGAGAGTTTGAGCATCTCCTCCTGCTGAGGTGATGGCTGTTTCATAGCCCGCGATGAATTTTCTTGGGTTTGTCTTTCCATTGAATACTGGAATGCACGGTTTGTAGCCCAGGGGCCATGGGTGCAACTAGAGCTCTTTTGACAAGGGCGAGGCAGGATGGTATGCTTCTTCATCTTTGTCTAGCAGAATGGTGTCTGGTATTATTTTGTTTCTGCCTCCCCGCTCAGCGCCTGCACCTGCCAACACTCTGTGTAGGCCCTAGATCTCACGTACCAGCCTCTCTTTCAATCTCTGCTTGCCTGATTGCTCGCTGCATTTGGACTGCTCTATTTTGAGCTGCTGCCTACCTTAGCAATCGCTCCTTCTTGTGCTATAGCCTAAGGATGTTCTACTGATATTGGTCTAACTTTTTTGGATCTTTTGCCTATTCGATGATTTCGCCGTCTTCATCTTCTTTCGATACTTCATTTCTGTCTTGATCGAGCTGGACTTACTGAATCACTCCTTTGGGTGTTTTATCTCAACCGAGGGGACGTATCATGCTGTCTCCCAACCCCTAGGGAGCTAGTGGTTCTGCTATTGCCGTGCCATCTCGTGCTGCTATCTCTACAACTATGAAAGCTGCCACCTTGGATGCTTCCACCCTATCCACCAATGGCTTCAGCGCTTTATCCTTTGGTGGCATGATAGGCTCGATCGACAACCACGGTGGGCGCCAGTGTTGTTTAAGTCCTAAGCCTTCGAACAACGGGTCGCCGCATGAGCAAAGTTTGGAGTGGAGTGAGATGAAAGGAAAAACACGAGCGTAACAAGATGGGTAATTTTATTAACCTTGTTTTCCTCTCTCCCTTTTATACTCCCCAACGAGGGCTATTTATATACGCTTGTAGGCTTTTCTTGGGACCAAAATGCCCTTACAACTGCTATACATTCTGGGAATATTCCCTGGCGCCATGGGCTTGCTCGCCATTCAGAGTCACCACCTGCCTTGGGTAGCGTCGGCCTAGGAGAGCCAACCAGCCTTGCCTCATGTCGCCACCTCGACTGACCGAGTGGGCCCTTGGTGGCAGAAGCTTTTGGCCGCGCCAGGGCGGTTGACTCCTCTAGTGGCCACTACTAGGAATATCCACTTCTATGATGATCAGTTTTCATCACTGAAGGAGCCAAATTTGTCATAATTTCAGTTTTATGATGAAAAACCAGTTCGTTATAGAAGTCGCGTCATACTTGAACTTTTATGATGATTTTCACAAATCATCACAAAAGTGGCTTGATCTATGACGAAAACAGAACATCATAGAACTATTTTAGCATGCATGGCAGGGGGGCTGCCACGCTGGTGGGTGCTCCCATTGGAGATGCTTTCCACGTGTACATGTTATAGCCAGTTGCATTGGAGATGGTTCGGGTACGTGTCACCTTCTTATTGCACAACATGGCCATCTTTGGCTCTTGCACGTTTTAGGTTCTTAGTGGACCACGTGTCGGTTCCCTGTTTTTCCACATGTCAGTTTTCTACTGGCACACATGTCGTGTTTCAGTTGGATCACGTGTCACTTCTTTATTGGACCACGTGTTGTATTTTTATTAGTCCACGTGTCTGTTTCTCATTTGACCACGCGTCATGATGCTATCCGTCCACATGTCATATTTTTATACATCCACGTGGCGTGACAATTTCCTTCCACGTGTCAGATTTTAAATAGCCCACGTGTGATGCCCTGGCCAATTCACATGTCATGCACTAGTTGGTCCATGTGTCGCATTTTTATTTGATCACCTGGCCTATCCTGGTTCTACCATGTGCATGACTAATTACATCAGAAAAGTAATTCGAGATCATCACTACTGCACATATTGACAACATAATTATTCAAGCTGGTAGAGTTTCACCACAACAAACCATAACATGAGTCCACACAATAGACCACAAATGTTCACCGCGTCAAGCCACAGGAGTTGAAGAGTGAAAGTTAATTACTAGGAGAGCTTAAGCGCATGACTTGCTCACAGAGCCTATTGTACTCCTGTCGTTGTTTCTATGAATTCCTCAAACTCCCTTTTAGAATCTTTTGTCTTCCTCTTTAGTTCATCCAGTAGTTCGACGAGGGCAGTGGTACTTTCCAGTTCACTAGCAAGATGCTCCCAAAGTGTCATCTCTGCCGATGTCTCTACTCTGGTGGAGCTTCTTAGGATACCGGCATTCTTCAAAAAAGGTTTTCCTGCTTGCCTGGGAGGGGGGCTTGCCCTGGTAGAGGCAGAGGACCTTGCAAACAACATCAACACTAGTCATTGGTTGTTGTCCATTAGCAACAGGTTTTGCTTGCATAGCTTCCATAGCTTCCTGCAAAATTCAATCAGTAAAACATTAGGTTACAAATAGTGGAAGAGGACTTCAATTGAAAACCCAAGAGATTAATTCATTACAAGTAATGCATACGACTTCCTCAGCCTACTACTGATAGAGATTACATAAGCACAGTGCATAGGTCTTTTGCAACCTACTGCCGATAGAGATTACATGAGCACAATGTACATGTACCATATTGATTGGTGTAAAATTGCAACTACAAAATTAAATGATGTTGCCACATTAGGCTCCTACTAGTGTTTCCTTCTTTTATGGCAATGGGTTCAATAGATTTTATGGAAAGCAAATGAGGGTACTTACAACTGCTGCTCTTGCAGCATCGCTCAGGCCCTTTTTCATACTGGTATGGAAGTCCTTGAAGATTTCCACAACATTAACATCTTCATTAGGTCGACCATGTTGTTGAAGTCCTAGATCATCATGTTGTTCAACAAGTCCTTGATTGTGTTCTGCGGCCTTCCTCTTGTTCTCCTTCTATTCACATTGCACATGAGTTTCTATTTATATTTATACAAAGGCAAGAGTAACAATAAAAACACAACCATCACTTACAAATATTTGTAGCCGAACAACATAGGAGCGAGATCCTATAGACTAGTGGTATTTCACTTTTGCACGGTTTTGCTTGTTCATCTCAGATGTTCCCTATAGCTTCATTTGTGTTAGACTATAGCACAAGTAGACCATAGCAAGACCAGATAGGAAGTTGATGTGTTCACACACACCTTGTTCTTAGCACTAGACCAAGTCTCGACAAGTTCACACTACTGTGTATTGGTCATGGACAGGACAAGAGAGGTCGTGGGGATCTGATCAGCACGGACACCATTGAAGTAGGTTTGCTTCAACCTGTAGCGTGCCTGCCATACCCTAGACTGCAATACAATCCAGCAAGCTTCTTGTGTTGGTGGGTGAGCCCTGTCACTATCCAACCTTGACTACACACAGTAGTGTGAATGAAAAGTGAATCCGTTAAAGTTGCTCAAAGCAGAGTTGAATGTCAAGAGAGGATGCCCATACATACAGATAGTCTATCCACAAAATTCCTATAATGGATGACACCTAGAGGGCTTCTTATAATGTTTCTAAGGCATCAAAATTAGTAATTGATGCCTGACTAGTACACCTGCCTCTGAGGCAAACTTGGTAGCTTGCACTAGATCATGTGGCATTCTGTTCCCCTCGGCAACAAAGATGGGCATCCTCAATCCTCCCATCGATTTGCTCATTTTGTCATGCAAAATTCCACTGAGTTCGAGGCCTCGGCTTCCTCGCACTTCTCAACAATGGTACTACAAAGTTTTCATACATTCAGATTGTTAGAAAAGTAACATGGATATCAAATAGCTAGTGTGAATTGATTGATAGACATCTATAAGGTAATACCAACCTAGGCAACTTTCTTTGTTCTGCGAGTGCGTGGAGACGGGAGTTTGCTCAGAGGGGTCCTTTTCGGCATGTCTATCATCATCTGGCCAGGGGCAGTCTCTCATAGGGCTAGGTAGCTCAGAGGGCTCCTCTTCGGCATGGCTATCATCATCTAGCTGTGGGCAGTCTCTCATAGGGCTAGGTAGCTCAGAGGGCTCCTCTTTGGCATGGCTATCATCATCTGTCCATGGGTAGTCTCTCATAGGGCTAGGTAGAGTGCCATCCCGACAAATGCCTCTAGTACAAATGTCTCTAGTACAAATGTCTCTAGTACAGGCAGTCTCTCACAGGTCTAGGTAGCTTAGAGGGCTCCTTTCATGAAGTTTAAATTGATCCCTATGTATAGGTGTCCGTGGTGATGGAGAACTATGTTCTCCTACTGCTGATACCTCCACCCTTTTGCCAGTGGCAGCCCTCTGAGTACTGAACTCCATGAGCAAACTCTCCTAGTCATGTTGAATTCAACCGCTTAGAGTGCCTTCACCTAGGACTCATGGCAGCGCTACCTTTTGTCCTGCTGGCAGAGCCTCCTCTATGGATCCTTTGACCTATACACTAAAATTGGAGATACAAACTTAAGCAGCAAGCATGTACAAATTGCATTGCTATCCAAACAATAAAGCATTGCAGTTCTACCTACACCCCCCTCCAAACCAAATACAAGATAGAACAAGCACCTCAATTGCTAGGGGTACTGGCTCATCTTCTAAATCTGAATCTATTTCATCTGTAACATCAAATCCCTTAACTACCTCTCTTGGTTCAGGGATATATTCGAAAATCTTTACCTGTGTCTACCCTTTGTGCTTTACTTTTTTTTTGCCTTTTGAGACACAGATTTTGGGCCCACATGTATTCTAAGTTCTTCCATCTTTCTAGATTACAAAGGCATTTACTAACTAAAGCTTCTACAGAATGTCAACACAATAGGGCAAGAGTATGCAAATAAGCGCCTAACTAGTAAGTATAGCTTATACGAAAGTCATTAATCCAATAAAGCACATGTCAGCTACACTCAACTATAGGAAATATGTAACCCCATGGCTATCTACATATCCTTGGTTCAGCCTCTATAGTAGAGGACACATCATAAAAGGAATTTGGGTACCTCTTCCTCAGTGTGCGTGTTCATATCTGGTCTTGTCATCATGGTCGCGGAGCTGGTGCATCTGGCGTTGATAAAGGGGTAACAGATCTGGCTTCGGCTAGGGTTCAGATCTAGTCGGTCATGGCAGGTGCCTGAGGTAGGTGATCCAGATCTAGCTTTTACCATCGTCAAAGCTAGGGTTCAGAAATGTATGAGAGAGGGTGCAGGTGGAGAGTGGAGAGGGAGTCGAGCTGCTGTGCCGATGGTGCCTAGGGTCCAGAGCGGGGTGGCAGAGGGAGCGGCTAGAGAGTGGAGAGGGAGACCGTGGGACTAGGATTTGGAGCTGGAGGAGAGATGGTGCGGCTGGAGAATGGAGATGGAGATGGAGACTGATAACTCTTTGCGCTTTTATGTGGCCATCACATTACCACAAATACCCTTGTCTGAAATCGATAGCCTGGTAAACTAATATTCCACGCGGAGGGCAAAAGAGAGACATCTAATTCTCGGTGCATGTTGGTGGGACTGCTCGGCGCGCCGGCGTAGTGCTAAAAATGTACCGGAATTTTTTTGTGTTTTAATAGGAAATTATTACAACAAAATGTTACTTACCTAATATTCGTCTTTTCCTTTTTTTCTCCTGTGCACCTATTTATATATCCAATGAGTTAGTTGTTGCCTTTTTGGTTTTTTCATAATAATATAAATAAACATAAAACTAAAAGTAGATGATAATAAATAAAAAAATAAAAGATGCATGAATTTGACACCTAAAAATTACAAAAAAAAAAGAAAAAATAAACCAACTCACTGTAGCTTGTTGCGTTGTATCTGCCTGATTTTTTTATGTGTGTGACTACATGTGTGGCTATTTGAACTAAGGCCTATAACTTGGAAGCATGGGAAGGTAGGCCCAAGGATGGAAAACCCTCCATAAATAACTAAATGGGTTATTGATATCCCCAAGGATTTCCCAACCTGGAAAAAGTCATGGATTTTAAGGGGATTTGAGTTTCTAGAGAAGGAGAAAAAAAACATCCTCCTCATCGCTAGTGCTCTGGCGATTCACCGACTCACCAGACTCGTCGCTGGATGAGTCGTAGTACTTTGGATCATCCTCCTCCTTGCTAGAGTCATAGTCGGTGCTAGTACATGCCATTGCTCGAGTATGTTCCCATTGCTCGTTGCCGTTACTACAGGAATTGCTAGTGTAGTAGTCGAGGGGTTGACACGTTTCCTACTCTGATAACGATAAAGTCTGTAGCTCTGTGTATTTAACGCGTCATACTTTCTTGTAATCAGAGCAGGAAAACACGCCAACCCCTCGACTACTACTCTGACTACTCGTATTCTGAATCTATTTTAATAGTAATTAGTAATGCTATGGGGACTCACGTCTTCTATCGTTTGTTAGTGTCTGCATCGAGTATAAATATCCTTCCTAGTCTCTTTTACTTTTCACTTGCAAGTTGCGAGCCAAGGAAAGGAGGCAGTGTTACATCTTCATTAGCAGCTATTGCCCATAGAACAACAGTGATCGTCCTTGTTGAGGTTAGTTTTAGTTTTTTGTCATTTTATTCTAGTCAGGATCTCAATCGAGGCTAAGATATGGCCTAGGCAATATTCTGTTGCTTTGTGCTGGTTCTTGCTTGTAGAAGATGTAGTGTTTCATATGTGGTTTTTTCTAATGATTTTTTCCTTGGGTTTTTTGTTCTGTATGTATACAAAGAGATGTCATCATACCACAACACCCATATTTACTCCATTAGCAAGCTTGCGCTTTGGCAGCTAGGAGTGTCGCCAGGTATTGTACATGGGGAGCTTGTTGCTTGGGGATGTCTTGTTCATCAACAGCCCCAACGGATCATTATTGAAGCTGTAGTTTGTTATACGCTTGGTAAAGATTGCTTTGTTACAGTTGTCGAAGACTATAATAGTGGCGAGATTTTTGTCCTGTGTTAGGAATTTTGAGCAAATGAAAAGACTTGGTAGTGTTACTATGTTTGTGGGAGGAGACTCTGTCATCTTCACTCATGTTGATTGACTGAATGAAATTTGTCAACTGTCTGACATGAGTCCCCTTGGTAAGATGAGTTATTTTAGACATTAGAGATTAGAGAAAAACTATGTAATGTACTTTTGTATATAATGGAATGAAGTTTTTATGTTGTTCCAACTATAATTGTCTTCCTTTATTTCTTTCATGCTTCATATACTAAAGTTGATTCTTATTACATTGAGTTTTTTTAGTTTGTCAAATTTGACAATCTGACTCATCGATTTGGGATGGAGGGAGTCATTGAATTCAGATTTGGACTGATCGCAACCGTCAAAGGACGGATGCCCAGCTATTGAAATGTTCCTGCACCCTATAGACAGAATGATCCTTTAAAATTTTAACTCACCAGACACTAGTGGAGCAATAAGGTTTATCACAGAAGGTCCAGTGGTTTGAAATGTTCCTGCACCCTATAGTATTGATGAACGATGTGTGGTGTCCATTTTCGTCTTGTAGGCTCCTGGATTCCTGCACAGGCGCGTGCGCGTGGGTGGCGTCAGTAGGTAGTTCCAGCAGGGACGTCGCCTCGTGGCCCATCGCATTGATGTGATGGGGCAAAGTTGAACCGCCCGCCCACGCAAACATGTTAGTGGTCATAGGGCATGGGGTGGTTTTGGTCCCCAAACTATAGAAGACTCAAGGGCATGAGAGGGAAGGTTATTTGTTAGCTTCTGCGATCATCTACCTTCCCTCCCCAGATCTCCTCTTTCCATCCCAAAGCTTTTGCCCTCCACCCTACTGCACCTTTGCGCCGTCGACGCCTCCTACGAGGACCATGACCATGTAGTGGACTAAGTTGTCTGATGACTGCAAGGCATTCGACGAGCTATGACTGAATGTAGTGATCCCAGAGGCCGCTGACGTGATCGGGTGGAGAGTCCCGCTAAGAACCAAAGTGGAGCCGAGGCCAGAGGAGAATGAGGTCGTCTCTTTCGCCCACTTCCACTCTTTTGGGTTTGAGGTGCCGACGTTACTCCGGTGGTTGTTGTACTACTACAGGTCCCACCTCCATGACTTGAGCCCATAGGGGATCCTCCACCTCTCCATCTTCATCATGCTGTGCGAGGGCTTCCTGGGAGTTCCTACCCACTATGAGCTGTGGTGGTCTTTATTCTGGGTGGTTCGCTTAGTTCCTAGGGGATCCATCTTCCTTGAATGGGGGGCGCCTTGATCCAACTTCGTCCCAAAATGGAGGACAGGAATCTGAACCTTGACCGCTACCCTTTTGCGAACTTGGGGTGGCAAAAGTGGTGGCTCTGCATCCCCAATGAGAGCCCACCGCTGCCATCTTATTCTCCTAACTAGGTTGCATGGTGACCTCCTAGTGGGAGGAACTACCGCCCTAGGAGGACACGAAGGATGTGCCCTACTTGTTGGATGCAATCATGGACCTGAAGGGCTAGGGCCCTTGACGTGGATGAGGGTGATCCGTACCTTCATCGGTCTTTGGGTCCTCCCCTTGAAGATGAGGCACCACCCCTAGTGGGAGTTCTGAGGCCTGATGAACCCTACCATCAAGTCGAGGGTCACCAACCATGAGGATGACCTAGACCAATGGGTGATGAAGGTTATGGGAGAGTACATGCTAGATCGTGGCAAGGGGGAGTCCCTGGAGGCCTTTAGCGCTAACCATCCTCCACCTGACAGACGGATCTCTCATCGACATGGTCTCACACCCTCCCCCAGTTCCTACTGAGGAGGTGATTTTTTTCATGGACCGCTATTCATATTATTTCTCTTCATTCAATTAACTAGAGTATGCAAGCAATGCTCACGCTAGTATTTGTGTCCATGCTGCTTAATTTAACAAGTATTTGGAAATTGCCTACTCTCTCAATAGGTGGACATGGGCGTGACGGCGTCCCGAGGATCGTTGGCCCTGGAGCTAGGTTCTTTGTCTATGATCGTGCATGGAAAGCAGCCCCGAGAACCATCCCCCGGTGGGGGTAGCCACCAGCGATGATTTTGTCCCCTACTGAACCGGAGAGTCCCGTGAGTCGTTTGCCTTCTCACTCAGATCGCTCTCCCGCTTATCCTGTTGGCTTGAACTTGGTTTGCATTGTGCAGAGAGACATCCCATCACCACATGCCGTCGCTGATCCTGTCTGACCCTGAACAGTCTTCTACTGCTGAATCGTCAGACGATGAAGAATACTTTAAGTTATAGGAGGCTCACAACAAGGCCACAAAATTGTACTCAGGGTCTAGTCTGGACGCCGACAAGCTGCGCGATGAGCTAAAGGCCACATGGGCCACACTTGGCGTAGCCCAACAAAAAGCCTCCCAGGCACAAGATGAGAAGGCGGCCGCTGAGGTAGAGGTCTAGAACCTGCTTATCGATGCTACTGCCGCTTGTGACTTCACCTTCCCTATGCAGATAGCAAACGATCTGGCCTCTGCACCAGAGGAGCGCCTCCAAGCCCTGCCAGCCCGCATTTGGGCCATGGTGTCTGAAGCCATCTGTCAAGGGGATGCCACAGCGCTAGTCACTACCTAGCTTCAGTTTGGCATAGCGATGAAAGTCCTAGTGGTGCAGCAGGCTTTTTCACCGCCACCGGACGACGAAGATTATATGGATGATCTATTCGAGCACGTCGAGCCGGCCGCCAACGCCGTCTTGTTGAAGGTGAATGTGGATGAGATCCTACATGCCCACCTCAACCATTTATCTATGTGGGATGTATCAGTAGTACAAGTCATGACTAGGTTTGGTCTACGGGACGACCATATGTGGAGTCTTAATTATTTGCATGTTAACTTTTGTTGAACTTTGTATTAGTTCGGTTAAACTGTATTGAGTGTGGTGTAGCTCAGGTCCTTTGGACATTTGATAACTAGTTTCTAGCCCCTGTTGGTTGCTTTTGCCTGTAGATTTATTGAACTTGAAAGAACCATGCAGTGAGGAGTTCATCTGAACAAGTCTCGCCTCGATCTAATGTAGAACGGATGAGCCATAGCTATTGACTTTTACTACGAATGCAAGAAAGTCCGCCCGCTGTGTATTTGATCTTGTAGAATAGTATAAAGTGTCATAGCAATCAGTATGCCAATCGACTGCTGTGGACTGCTTGGATTGGAGTGAAATAAGTATATAGAAAAGACCTATCACAATAGCACCAGGCATTCAAGTCTCAAGCGTGTCATGGTGGTCAGAAGCTCTTTTTCATGATTCACTTCTTGTGTCCAGCTTTCCTACCGTATTCGCTTCACTCTCGTCAACCGTTCAAGGTCTATATGAAAGGAGCGTCCCCCCTTCTCCTCTAGGATTGTAGACTAATCAAACATAGCTGAGGGAGTGTAGATGATCAAAACCTATGAAACCATGTAGCCATCTATAGCTAGTTGCTGCCCGTCAGCTGCTATGAGCCTGTGCTTGCTTGGATTGTACTGCACTATGCCACTATATACTTCACCAGGATGATAGAAGGTCCGACCCATCTAAAATATTCACTACTCGGAATCTTGTTCCAGCCACGACGTCCCTATGTGTATAAAGCCTGGCCTCACTCCCATTGTTTGACTTCGCCTTGCATTGTGCAAAAGTCATTACGAGTTCCCATGCTAGTTCGCAGAGGGTATTTCAAGGACTCCTACTGTAGCCCCCACTCGGCGGCCTCCCTCGCCTCCTCCTCAATCAACCTACATCATACCACTCCTGCCTCTCTAGCCCTCTGGCTCACCATCGTCCACACTGTCATAGCTCTATCCATGCCGGCAATCATGTCCCTGACGGCGCTCCCTATCGAGGTGCAAATTGTGATCAGTCGACCACCTCACTACGACCTTGGAGCAGCCCATGGATGACCTCTATAGCCTACGGGCGACCTACTTGTCCATGCACTACATCTGCGGGTGACCCACCATCGGTCGGTGTCTGGCACTAGATCGGTTCAGATGTGGGAGGACATGGGACCCCACTATGAAGCCCTCCTTGCTAGCCTGACCCAAGTAGGCAACCCGGAGGCTTGCTTCCTCACTGGGATACAAACTATATTCATGGAAAAGCACAGGTGCTAGCCATGCCTCGATGATCTCACCCACACCACTGATGGCTGGGCACAAACTGGAGGCCTATCTGGTCGCCCTATTGCTCTATAGGCACAATGGCGATGCCAGCGACGATGACACTCCAAGGCGATACATAAGACGGGTCGAGGGTGAGGAAGTATCACGGGTGATGGTGGTAGACCAATGAGTAGGTGGCTAAGCAACAAGGTGTGTGTGCTGTGCTACCTTTCGGCCACCGAGGTTGTCCTCTGAACAACGTGGGGCAAGTTGTCGCTGCCGCCGCTAGCATAGGAGTGCGGTGATCTTTCGTTCATAGGCGGCGTCTACGGCTATGTAGATGGATGGGAAAGAAGGGCTCTGTATTGCAACGAGGACTATAGGCTTTGCCATGAAATCCATTTTTTCAAATGGGAAATTGAAATAAGAAACTAGTAATTCACACTTTTCGAATGTAGTGTATTCTGGCATTTGAAATTTGTTGACAAATATAGTGTATTCTACAGCTTTTGATTTCCTGTTGCTTTTGCTTTTCTGTTGTTTTGTCTCAATTATATTTGTTTCCTTTAGGGATTTAACAAAAGTACTAGTACAAAATAGGTTTCCCTGTATAACGTGATATGTGTTCGGCCTAGTCAGATTTACAATGCTCAGACTTTCTTATGTACTTTGAATAGCTATGTGGCTCCTCCGTTAGGCATTAGATCGACAGGAGACTTGATTGGATGAATTCTATTATGCATATTTACCATACTATAGATTAGAAAGAGAACCAAAAAGAAACCAATAAGCAAAACCAACCAACGGGGGCTAGAAAATGGATACCAAATGACTAAGGGACCTAATCTACACCATGCTCAATAGAGTTTAACCCATGCAATCTCTTTGTCTACGTTAACTTTTGTTGAACTTTGTATTAGGTGGGTTAAATTCTGTCTAGCCCCTGTTGGTTTCCTTTTGCCTGCAGTTCTCTTTCCGGTTGTCTTTCTGATCTATAGAATACTAATGGTGTTTGCCCAATCTCATCGGAGGACGTGGGCGTATAGATGTTGAAAATTTCTGGAGCCTAAGACAATCTAACCCTAGGAAATATAGATGGTCCGAATCACTGTGAGTCGATGAACAATGAAATACAGTGATGGCAACTATCAGGGGCCATCCAACTAGTCCATAGAACCAAACAATTAGTTCAGGATAGAAACAGGTATGGACTAGTAAAACAACTAATTGGCTAATTTTTAGCCATGGATAACTAGTCACAGTCCATCCAAATAGGGCCTAAGACAGTCCATTACTAAGAAATCTTGATAGGCCAAATAATACTTTTGATGAAACAACAAAATACAGATGGTGTCAACTCTTGCGCCGAGTTCACCGCCTCCATCCACCGTTTGTCTTGCGCACCTCCACCTTGAGCTTAGCTTCATCGTCCTTAAGCTCCTCCTCCTATTCCTCTAGCTCCTCCTCCTCATCATCATCATTGCTGTAGGTGGCCACACGGATCACGCTGAGGAAGCTGGTGTCGTCGATGTTGAGGTTGTTGTCAACGTAGAAGGTGCCCCACCTGTACTTGAACTGACACTCGCTAGACTTTGTTCTTGAAGGTCCTGTCCAAGCCCACTGCACTAGGACTGCCCAACCATTTGTAGCTCAATGATGTGCTGCTGCTTGTAGTTGTGTGCTCACTCAAAGTCCACTGGCATGTTCTTCTCCTCGCACAAAAAAAGACTGATGTCAAAGAGGACAATGGTAACTTGCGACATCATCGGTACGTTATGCGTCTTGCGTGAGTGCCCACCAGATACTTCTCTTTGAGGTGGTACTTCTTTAGGATCACCACAAAACTCTTTGGCTCTGCGATGGGCAGGGACTGCTGATTACCAGCCAGCCTCGAAGTCATGCAGGTATTGCTTGCGATAGTTGGTAATGTCAAAGACCTTGATGTTAAACTGTGACCGGCTAGTCATACCGCAATACAAGAGAATACCCATCGCAGAGGTCAAGGGTGCAGGTGAAGTGACTCCATCCGCTATGGAGGTACAAGTGGCCACTGTCATTGATGTCAGGAAAACACCTCCACCTTCCACTGGGCCTAGGCTCTGCTTGTCATCCTAGACAAAGCTCAAGTTTCCAAAGACCTTCAATGGCCTAGGGCAATCATAGCCGGTAGCTTCTACATTCATAAAGATCGACATAGCTAGATAGAGGGACTAGTTCATTCCCAATGGCAAACCCTAGTAGATTGGATTTAGCAAATAGAAAATGGGCACTTACCAATTTTTCTGCATACATTCCTAGGACAAAGGTTCTTCAAACACTCTAGGTCGCTCTGGTTAGGTCCTGCCATGTCTTGTTGCAGCCCTGCCATGCCAACTAGGGAACTTAACAATCTTGAGGAATCCTTACTAACATATCTCTGTTCTCATTCTCCTCTCATGGGGGCTTTCTTTTTTGTGTTTCTAGTGTTGTCACAAATCCAAGGAGTGCACTGCACTGATGGGGATCAGTGGAGGAGCTAACATGTAGTAAAAACAAGCGCCGAGACTGACACCGTCTTATAGCGTAAATGAAGGGACGTGCTCTAGTTTTGATTAGTGTATGGTTGGGAACATCAATGCTCCTACATCACTAGTCGAACATGCCTTCTATGGTATGATAGGTTGTGCTTCCCTAGAGAGTGAGACTGGTACCCGAGGCAAAGCACGCTGGATGGAAAAAAATCTTTATCTTGCCTTGCCCTAGAGTCCCTATGATGGTCTGAGCATTGTAAATTTGACCGAGCCTAGACACACCTTCAATCTGCCCCTCGACTATTGTGACTGCTTGGATTGGAATCAAATAAGTACAGAAAAGACCTATCACAACCACACTAGGTATTCAAGTCTCAAGCGTGTCAAAAGCTCCTTTTCTCGAATCACTTCTTGGGTCCAGCTTTCCTAACACATTCGCCTCACTCTCATATTTTACTGTGCTCGCAAGAAAGTCTGACATATGGTATAGTTGATCTTGTTGGACACTATACAGTACAGAGCTATGAGTATAACTATTGCCTATGGAGTGCACTCGATCACAACATTTGTATCAGTAGTAGTAGTCATGAGTGGGTTTGATCTATGTTGAACCCAGCTCATCTTATTTTCATGTATTTGATAAGATTTGTTGAACTTGCAAGAACCATGCATCAAGGATTATTTTTATTTCAAAATTTTATACTTTATAGGATCACATAAGGTTCGGCTGTATGAAATCTTGACTACCTAGACGACATGCTCCTACATACCACATAGGCACGCGCACGTGGGTGGCATTAGTAGCCTGTTATAGCAAGGGACGTCGCCTCTCGACCATCGCATTGACGTGATGGGGCGAAGCCCCGCTGCCCACTCACACAAATGTCTCGGTCGTGTGGTGGTCGATGGCCCCCAAAGTATAATAGTAGAGACAGTGGGCGAGAGTGAAGGTTATACCTGCTGCCTTCTCTCTCCAAAGCTCCTGATTCCATCCCAAAGCTTTTGCCTTCCACCCTACTATGCCGCTGACGCCTCCTGCTAGGACCATGGCAGAGCAGACGAGGTCGTCTGTCAATGTGGAGTCCCTAGAGGCCTTCAACTGACGGCAATCCTCCATCGACAGATGGATCTCTCATCAGCCTGCTCTCTAACCCACCAGTTCCCCCTTTGGAGGTGGATTATCACTACTCTTCATGTTGTTTATCTTCATTTAACAAGAGTATGCGAGCAATGCTCACACTAGTACTTGTGTTCATGCTGTTTAATTTAACTAGTGTTTGGAATTGATCATGGGCATGATGGCATCCCGAGCCTTGTTGGCCTCAGTGCCTAGTTCTTCATTTGTGGTCGCACTAGGAAAGCGGCCCCACGAGGCATCCCCCGATGAAGGTAGCCACCCATGATTCCGTGCCATGCTACGATGGTTAGTTCGGTAAAAGTCGTTTGCCTTCTCAATTAGATTGCTCACCCCTTATCCTATATGGGCTTGAACTTGGCTTGCATTGTGCAGTGCTTCCACTATGCTAGCACCATCCTAGGTCATGGGGCTTTCGCCTGGTGGTGCTGAAGAGTCATCCCGTCGCCGCTTGCCACCACCTGAGCCTGTCTGTCCCTACACAACCCTCTGGTTTTGAAGTGGGTGAATCATTAGAAGAGCATGAATCCATAGATGACGTAGAGTACCATCAATTATTAAAGGATTACTGTGAGGTCCAAGCAGATTTGTCATCGACCAGGCTGCATGGTGAGCTAGGACGCCACACGCGATGCACTTCAAGCTTCCAAGAATTTGGTCTCCCAGGCGCAAGGCGACGTGGCGATCGTCTAGGGGCAGGTCAAACACATGACGAATCTTATTGTGGTACTAAGGATGTGGGTCGAGACCCTACAACTATCCATGCTAGCCAGCCTATAACGCTGGCCTTCCCTGTTGGAACACTGGATAATTTGTTCGCCGCAGAGGAGCACCTCCAAGCCCTGCCGGCCCGCCTTTGAGCTATGGTGACCAAGGCCGTTCGTCAGGGGATGCCATGGCACTGGCTACTGCCCAGCTTTAGATTAGGCACAGTGGTGAATGTCCAGGTGGTGGAGCAGGGTTTTCTATCGGGTTCGATGGACGATGACATCGATGATCTGATCGAGAGTTTCGAGCTAGGCCACCAATGCCGTCTTACCAAAGGTGGACATGGACGAGATCCTGCATGCCAACCTTGACCCTTGATCTATGGGACATATCAGTAGTATTAGTAGTCACGAATAGGTTTGATCTGTGGGACGCCCTTGCAAATATGTGAACTCTTATTTGCATGTTGGTGTTAACTTTTGTTGAACTTTGTATTAGGTCTTGTTTGGATGCATGTATATCCACATTAATCCACATGTGTTGGAGTGGAATGTAATGGAATTTAGTTTAATTTCACTCCAATCCACTTCAACACATGTGGATTGAGACAAATACATGGACATCCTTGTTTGCATGCATGTGTATCCACTTCAATCCACATGTGTTGGAGTGGAATGGAATGGAATTTAGTTTAATTTCACTCCAATCCACTTCAACACATCTAGATTGAGATGAATACATGCGCATCCAAACATGGCCTTAGGTGGTTTAAACTCTATTGAGCGTGGTTTAGCTCAGGTCCTTTGGTCATTTTGTAGCTAGTTTGTAGCCCCTGTTGGTTGCTTTTTGCTATAGATTTCTTTCCAGTTGTCTTTGATCTAATCTATAATATGCTAAACATTCATGAGTGCTTTTGATCTCTATTGAAGCCAACTCATGTCTTTGATAAAATTTGTTGAACTTGAAAGAACCATGCAGCGAGGAGTTCATTTGAACAAGTCAAGATTATTGTTTTTTATTTTGCTTTTCTGTTATTTTGTTTCAATTTTATTTGTTTCCTTTAGGAATTCAATGAAAGTACTCGTACAAAATAGGTTTCCATGTATAACATGAGATATGTCTGGCCCGATCAGATTTACGATGCTGGGACTTTCTTGCATGCGTAGTAAATTTGAATACCTATGTGGCTCCCTATGGGAAACTAAATCTAAAGAAGGTACATGTGACAACCATTACAATTTTAGCACTAGGAGCAAGTCTCGCACTTACAATCTATTGAGCGTGGTGTAGCTTAGGTCATTTTGTTTCTGTTTGTTTTTTTTGTTGCCTTGGTGTCTTTTGTCAATCTTTATTGAACTTGCAAGAACCTTGCAGCGAGGAGCAAGTATCACCTTAGTGTAATGCAGAGCAGAGGAGCCATTGGTGTTGAAATGTTATTGCACACATAAGAAAGTATGACCTCTATACATTTGAACATGTCTGACAGTATCCTTCATAGTTTTCCTCGTCTTCCTGTGATGCTTGTTAATGTGTCATTTATGATTTTAGGTTTGGCTAACTTAATAGTAGCATAGCCTAGTAGTACAATATGGTTGGTGCATTGTAGTGCTTTTGAAGTGTCACTTTTGTGTATTTTGGAGTGCCCTCATTGGCATACCCCATGTACCCATGACATTAGAAATCAATATAAGTATTCTACTATAGCTGAATTAACTGGATGAAATGGCGACGGGAGCTATAACACCACCGTAACACATATGCGCACCAAACAAATAATTCAATTTACAAACAAAACAAAGATGGCACACTAGTTTAGTTGAAATAATGACAACATCCATCATTGAGGAAATTAACATGTCCATAGACAAGCAAATAACATTGGTCCATTTAAAATGCATGATAGAGAGATACATCAAATGCAACTTTATTTACTGCTCTGCTAATGAATCCAAGAACAAGGGAACATAAGGAAGATAGAATGGTATGCAGATGAACTCTTTTTTAACTGGTACGTCTACCATACCGAAAGACATGGTCAGGGATGACATGAACAATTATGCGGTCCATGTCATATGTGATGATTGTTCCATCCTCCCCAGCAAAGAAAATCAAACTCCATTCTGGGTGAACTGTAATCACTATGTCCTCGTCAACAAAATCTAGGAAACTAAATCTAATATTAATCCTTCCAAATAGGATCCGCATGATGACCTGTATGCTTCAATGTCCAATTATCAGTACCATAGTCTTCAAGGATCCATATTGAAAGCTTGGAATCATTGGGACCACCAACAATACATACACACAAGTGACCCTAAGCTTGATGCATGGAGTGTTGAAGACCACTAGGCCTATCAATTTTCCTCCATATGTTTCCCTCCATATCCACAGCAAGTATCATAGGGATACTCTCCATAGCACCCCATAATGTGCAGATAACCGTTAAGAAACACATTTGGTTGTCTGTAAAATGCCACATCAGTATGCTTGCCCCATTCAGATTCCTTATAGATCCATGCTACAGTTGAGATAAGTAGATCTCCACACCTATGCACACAGTGTTGACATCAACATATTCAATTACATGGAAGTGTGAGGAGGCTGTCAGATCGAACGCCAAGCGAGCCTCACCAACAGCATGGCCAACATCATGGGTGCTAGGCGGTAGAATTTTAAACTTCTGGGTCATTGGATTGCAGAGGACATAGCGGTATCCATCATCCCCAAGGCACTAGTTGTAACACCCTAGGTGTTAGGCTTGCATAATTGCACTTGCATTGCATGAGCATGAGCATCATTCATTCATGCATAAGTATTTCCATATGAAACTTTGCTATGAAACATGTGAAACATACTATTGTTCTTCTATGTTTCCTTGTATGTATGCTTTATAATCATGTGTGATTGAGTGCAAGTGGTGGATGTTGGTCACTAAAATACCCTAGCTATACTTAGGATACTTAATGGAGCAATGTCCTATGTGGATCACTTCACCTAATTAAGCTCTAAGTGATGATATGCTCGGTTTGACCTAGGGTTTACATGTGATCTAATTATGAAATGATTGTGGAACCTTAGGAATGCTTCTAACATGTTTATAATGCCAATAGGAACCACTTTGGTATTCATGACCAAAGCTAGTTTAGCTTTTAAGTCATACTTATAGTGTTATGTACTAATTTCATGTGATGTGTTTGACTGGAGTTGAACTGTATTTTAGAGGCTTTGCATGGCTGTGCACCCTAAAATGAAGTTGTAGTACTTGAGGAGTGTAACAACTTTTATTTTTGGGTTATAGTCTAATTCAGCTCGTAACATGCTTGAAATTGGATCACAAAAATCATTGAAATGTAGTTTTTCAAACTTGGAAAATTTTCTAAGTGTTGACTGCGTTTATAGTTTGCAGTGGCTAACTTTGGATCGATTTAACTCATGATCCTTTGTGAATTAGTGGATGCTTTCTAAAGCAATATTGTAGCCCTATCATAGCTCTACAACTTTGCTTCAAGGAGATTTTGCTAAATTGCCACCGATTTAGAGTTTGGAGGTGATGAAAACTCGCTGTCAGTCGGCATTATTGGTTCTGATGGCCACCGAACTCATGCCATCATGGCCGACGTGGCTCAGGCCATGCTCAACATTTGGTAGCCATACACCGGCACTGCCCCCACAAGTCAGGCCATCGTTGCCATGAAGACGCCACACGCCCGCTAGCTCGCTTACTTGCTTTGCCTACGTCCATTTCGCCTCGCCAGTTCACTCAAAGCCGAGCACAGCGCCTCCGCCATTGCTGCCAAGCGCGTCGCCATCATGTAGCTCCTCCGTTGGCCAACCATCATGTAATTGCTCATGCCCGTAGTCGCGTTGTGTGTCGCACTACTTCCTTGACCCTTTAGTTGTTCCATTCGAGCCAAGGTGAGGGCCCATTGGCCAATCCTGTCACCATCGCCATGACCGGCACCTCGCCGGAGCGCAAGCTTGCCGTGGCCTGAGCTTGTCACCATTCCTTCGAGGTTCCTTTCATGTGCATTGTTTTTCCCATGGCTAGTAGATGCTGTTACCTCACCTAACCTAGTCGCTTCACCTCGGACATCGCTGGTGTTGGGCTTCGCCGGAGTAAGCTCCACCGCTACGTGGGCATCTCCATGGCTAGGCTTCCCGAGCACATCACCTAACCCTAGGTTAGAATGAATAGCTTAGCCTGAGCACCGTGGTGCCGTAGCACCTCTGGTATATCCCTGCCATGGTCGGAGATGGCCAGGCACACCATCGTGCTGCGCCGCCATGCCACCATGGCCAGCGACGAGTCGCCTCCAGTGCGCCTCAGCCTAACCACTTACCTCTATCGACGTGGGAGAGAGAGACGAACACCATGCTAGGGCTGGTTTCGCTGGAGGAGTCACCGTCGGTGAGCTTGAGCCGGTCAAACCACCATCCCCTTCTCTGTGTGACTGACCAGTGGGGTTCACTAACATGTGGGTCCCGAATGGCAGTGACTATTGTTCTAGGTTTTGTGTATTTCTTTTCAGATTTTTATGCTAACTTGGGAAACTGATATCTAGGGCTAGGAGTATCCTATTTGAGTTAACCAATTTTTTTGGGTTCCTCATAAAGTGTAGTTGTGTTTAAATAAATGTTAGATTCTTGTGTTATTGTGTTGTAATGAACCCAAGAAAAATATAAAATCTGTTGCTTGACACTTTTCACTAGGGTTTCCTATTTATACTATTTTAAGCCTTGTTGGCTTGTCATTTTTGTGTAAGATGTTATATTTTCTCAAATGATGTGAAATTTATACAGTAGTCTATTGGGTACATGTAAAAACTCCTGTAATTTTTGTAGAATTTTCTATACACTTTGGCTATGTGTTTATTATTTAACCTAATTATCTAAATAAATTAATAAAGGCGTGAAAAGAATTCATTTAGGAATGGTCACCATATTTTTTAGTGTTCATTTGAGGTATGTTAACTGTTGGTAACATTGGTAGTGCTTATGGTACTATTCTTGTATGTAATGAAATATTATTTTCGCTATAATTCACTTATAGCGAATTTCTGGACAGATTTTAGAGTTAAGCAAATTAACTGATGAAGATGATGTTTTCTTTGAATTTTGTCATTAATAAAGTTGTAGGGAACTTGTTTATCTAGCTCATGTCAAAATTTTAGGGCATTTGGCCTAGTAGTTTGAGAGTTATATCAGTTGGAAGATAGGACTCCCAACTGTCTGCTCCCTGGAATCCACAGACAGTTTTGTAAGATTAGTCTGTTTGACCTAGTTTGAGTTTGAATTAGACTTTGGCGATTAAACAAAAGTGGTAGACAATTTTATAAGATTTCCATAAAGTCTTAGATCATGGTAATTGGACCTGTAGAACTCCATTTATGGATCAAACTTGTAGCTGCTATTTGTAGCCTGAAAACTGTTGAGTGCAATGAATGACTTGTTTGCTTTATATGAGTTGATGTGATGATTTAGATGCTAGGCTAATTAAGATAAATTGTTAGTTGCAGGTGCTAGACCTCTTACTGAAGATGAACAACTTTATCTTAGGTTGTTAGAGCCTGGTGAGTGTGTAGTTCTTGTTTTCTAAAAGAAATATGCACCTACTCAGTAAAATAAATGTTAATCTTGTATCATCATGTCATTCATGCAGTCCATCTATACATGGCTGTACATTTCATCATCACCTTCCATCTCTTGTGCATGCATGACTCTTATTCTATGCATATGCATGCAATAGGTGTTCCAGAGGGAGTCATGCTTCTGGAATTCGAGCAAGGACTTCTGGAGGAGCAGCAGCAAGCTCAGGAGACAGAGGTGCAGGCCCCAGAAGAAGGAGCCAATGAGGAAGAAGTTATTGAGTGTCCCAATCACCAACCATCCTCTTTTCTGAAAGGCAAGCCCTGGAGTATTCTAAGTCTCCTATGTTTTGAAAATGATTACTTTGAGTATCTTTATATGTTTGATGCATTAAGTGATAAGAACTAGATGCAAACACTTGTTGCATATATATCTATTCCTTGTCCAGTAAACGTACCCTAAATTCTATTTAGGTCTAGGAGCGAATCAAAGCTTAGCCATGCTTAGACTGGTAAAGTTTGGTGATTTCCTATCACCTACAATCTAGGATGATGTCTGGTCATGGTTGGCTATATTTGCTATCGTGGAAAATAACCATGTGTTAATAATGAATTCAGACCAGGTGGGATGTCGATAGTGAAGCAACAAGTGAAGGAGGTCTTGGGTGTGCATCTATCCCCATCTGTGTCGATTAAGGACCGATTCGCTGTACGTCCTCATGTCATGTTGAATGCATGCCTATCACTTAGTTGGCTGGATAGCTCGTTCCGACCGTGAAGCCGAGTAGCTCAACTCAGGCCAGGAATTGAAAAGTGAAAGTGCATACTCTAGAGGTAGTAAGGATGTGCGGGGAGCTATTGGCGTAATTCCAAAGGTGAGATTTACCACCTGGTAGAGTGGACTCCCTGAGAGTGCGGCGCTGGGCGGACCCATGAATTTGTTCCTAAGTTGCACCAAAGTTGACCCGAGGCAACCACTGATCAAGTTGATTGGGCAAGTGTTAGGAATAATTCCCCAGCTGGGTAGGAATCGATTTGAATCGCTGTCTCTTCTAGATAGTGAGAACTTGACTGAGCAGCAGCAACGTAGATACACTTAATGGAACTTGATAGTTATAATGATGATGATGATGATGTTACAACATTGTACTGGATATGGTTACTAATGTTTGGAGTTAATCAATTGCTTGCTCTAGCACAGGTGCTAATCTAGATGATAGGTTAATATTGATAACTTGCTGCTTAATTAATAATTTAAGTTATGCTCTTGTATCATTAAAGCTTTTATGCAAAATGGTTGTCAAGCAAGATCCATCGATAAATCCTTGCATACTCCTTGGTGTCATTTATTTTGGTTTACGACGGGTAAGTCTAGCTGAGTACATTCTCGTACTTAGGGTTTATTCCCTCTTATTGCCGATGACGTGCTTTATAACGGCTACTACAAGTATTGTCTCCACCCTACGGGGGATGAAGACTAGATCATGGGCATGATCTTCTTTGTTATCTTATCATGTTGCTTTTGCTGGATATGACTATGGAACTGACTTGTATTTGAACTTAGTGTGTGTGATGGTTCTAAACTACTTTGCTTCCACTATTTGTGAACTCGGGTTGTAATAACTATGTGAACTCTGATATATGAGATACTTGTGAACTACTTGTGAAATGTATGTAACATGTGGCTTGTTATGTTGAATTACTATGATCTTGGTTGTATGCAAGTTGGTTTGAAATCCTTCGTGGTTTCAGTTGACCACCGGGTTTATATGGGTTCAAGTGTGACAAGTTTGATCACTCCGGTGATTGCTTTCGTACTTGTGCTCTTATAAATTAGTCGATTCTGTTATAGCTGGCATCGGAGATAGATTCAACATTAAACATGTCATATGTGTATTTAAAACAAAGGTTTTTGTTTGCAAAATTAGTTTTGACAACTTATAGCTACTTATATATAGGTGTGTTCAAATCTAAAAAATTTATCTGAGTGTGCCAGTGGTCATATCCTCTATGCCCAAGTAAGGACTTTTAGGTGGCTATTTAAGTAATGACTTTGGGGGCGGGGGTAATTGCTTGCATTTTATTTCATCATCCATACGGCATGCTATTGTATGGATGCCATCCGCTTGGGTGGTAATGTATGGATCAATTGCCTCTATGCCTAGGTAAGTGTGAGTTGTGAGAGCATGACCGTCCAACTGTCGGTCTAGGGGAGAGTTAGTTGTGGTTACTAGAATATTTATTTGTCGCACACATGTACATATGAAGGTACTTAATTGTGGGTATATCTGTCGGGTAGCTTTGGATACCAAAGTATATATATTCGGGGATGTATATATGGAGAGTATCTTAGTTTACTACTTTCATTGTGTGCTTATTTCTCTTTTGTTGGGATGGGCTGCAATGAATTTGTCTGCAGGTACACTAACAACGCAACGTGTAGCTCGACTAGATACGTATATGAGAGAACGTATGTATGCCACCATCTATGTCGCTAGAATTTTAATTTTTTCTTAAGATTAGTGAGGACGTACGGAACGTGCATGCATCATGTTCACTCATGCCATTATATTTTTGCATCACACCCTCCCTTATCTTTAATTATTCCATTATATATTTCTCATCCTGTAAGATAATCCTCTCACACCCAAATTGCAATGTTGCTACAGATGGCCGCACCAGCACTACCGCCCAGGAACAACACATTCCTACATGTGTTTAGCACTCCAACCCTATTGTGGAGGGTGCTGCATTCAGTGGGATATGCGGAGCCACCTTGTTATACTTGGAAGCAAGTGGAGGCTGAAGCAGGGTTGCTGTGGTATGACGTTGAGGTGGTTGTCCCGCCTCACACAAATAGACCCTAGTGGCTTGGTTGGAGCGTCAAGGCTGATGGACAAACCCCTTGGGAAGGGGCACAGGTGGTAGCTTTGGAAGTGCTAGTTGATATTTGTCAAGAGTTTGGTGACGAGTTGATCAACGGACCAGCTAAGTCCATTCCTCGAGTAGCCCCGTCTATGGTAGTCTAGCTGAACTTTGAGGATGATCCCTTGGTTATGATTGAGGCAGAATAGACACAGAGTTCTGGACCAGCCATGAGTGCCATGATGGTTGTTTTAAAGATGTTCCATGATCGTCAAGGCACTTATGTTAGTGCTTTGACAGCCCTTCGGTAGGCACTGAATGAACGGTGCAAGTGGAAGAAGCATGCACACAAGTATTGTAATGAGTTTAGGATAGCTCAAAATGATATAGGTGGTCTTATGGGTGCTTTGGAAGCTCCAAGGCAGCAGTTTGTACATGCTATCAGAGAAAGAGATGCTAACCATGATCAGATCATGTAGTTGACTCATGAGTGAGATGACACAATTCGTCTAGCACAAACTAGGAACAATGCTAGGGGCAGGGCTGAAATTCAAGCCGAAGTCAGAGAGAATGAACTCCTCCACCAAATTGAAGAACTGCAGATTGACGTTCACCGCCTCAACAATCAGATCAATCCAATTCCTCACCGCATTCCAATGTACCCTGTGGTGGGAGGACCACAGGTGATCTTCGCTGATGATGATGGCATGGACTTAGATGCCAATGTCGTCATAGTCCCTGAAGCTGAAGAAGATGAAGAAGAGGAGGAACTCGATCCTATCGAGGACGAAGATGGTGAAGGAGTGATCGATGCTGACACTAATGAAGATGTGTAGTTTAGCTTGTAGCACTAAGCTAGATGCACTAGTTCTTATCTTTTGCTTTCTTCTAGAAGAACATGTAACTTAATTTTAGTTAGTGACTTGGATGTAATCTCTGGAACTTGCATGTTGGCTCCATGTGGATGTGAGCTTTAAATAAAAGTCTAGCTTTGATGTTGGCAAAATTTGGCATGTAAGCATATGTATCATGAGAATGTGTGGAGTAAAATATTGGCGATGTTATGAGGATGAATTATTATGCCTCTATTTATTGTATGAAATTATTCTCTCCAATAAGTTCAGGTTGGCATGATTCTATAATTCCATCTATAATGTTTCTGACATCATCCATCATTACTCACTATTGCACTTCTGCAAATGTCACGCAATCTACGTTCAGGTAGAGTGGGGGTAGTGGAGATGATGATCTTCCACCGCCACCACCACCCATGCCATCCGACATATTGGCCATGCTTGTGGAAGGTTAGCGTGCTTTGGGGGACGCCATGCGTACCCTGGCCCAGCATCAAGCATAGGGTCGCAATCAACATCAAGGGACCAGAACCAAATCAGTATAGTGACTTTAAGGAGTTCCAAGATACCAAGCCGCTAGTCTTCAAAGAAGCTGAGGAGCCACTCTAGGCAAAAGAGTGGCTGAACATGCTTGAGCACAAGTTTCGTTTGCTTAGGTTGACAGAGGAGATGAAGGCGGAGTATGCTTCGCATCAGCTATAAGGACTAGTAGGTATATGGTGGCGTCATTATAGGTCCACCTTACCTGAAAATGCCTAGATCACTTGGAATCAGTTCCAGGAGGCTTTCAAGAGTCATTATATTCCTCCTGGTTTGATGGCCATAAAGCACAATGAGTTCATGAAGCTAGGTGTAAGGCACCAAGACTCTTACTGAATATCTTCATGCATTCAATCATCTGGCAAGGTATGCCCTAGAATTTGTTGATTTAGAAGCAAAGAGAATCGCTAGCTTCAAGAGAGGGCTTAGTCCCAAACTGATGAAGTCCATGGGGAACAACAAGAGTACTACTTTCAATGAGTTTGTGAGTGACGCTCTCACTCAAGAGAACAACAATAATGTCTATGCGCTTCCAAAAATCACAAGAGGGCCTTTGAGGCAAGTGCCTCTCAATTTAAAGCTCTAGTGGCTAAGACTTAGTTTCACCCATCAGCTATAGTTGTTAGGTACCGGCCGCCTCAAAAGAAGAATCAAGCAAAGACTGGCTTCAAGAAGGCCTTTATTGTTCCTCTTCCAAAGGGCACCACAGGACCAGGGAATTCTTTTGTTCCACCAGCTAACAGGCCCTGCTGGAATTGTGGTAGGACAGGTCATTGGTCCAATAATTGTCCTTATCCTCAGAAGAATAATTAGAAGTAGGGGAATTCTGGTGCTCGTCAAGGTCATGTTAGCTACACCAACGTGACAGAGATACCCTCATGAGAGGTGGTCACCACGGGTAAGTTTCTTGTGAATCAACATCCTGCAGTTGTACTATTTGATTCTGGTGCTTCGCATTCATTCACGAGTCCAGCTTTTGCATCAAAGTACAATCAGGAGGTAGTTACACTATCCACGGGTAGTTATTGCATTAGTGCAGCTGGAAGTAATATTTCTACCAATCAGATAGTGTAGGCTGTGAGTATTGAAATAGGGGGACGAGTGTATACATCGGATCTGGTAATTTTGCCAGGATTGGGTATAGATGTAATCTTGGGAATGAAGTGGATAAGCGGTCATGGAGTGCTCATCGATACTTCCACTAGGGTTGTTATGTTGAGAGATCCTATTAACAATGTGGCTTTCCTAGTACCACTTCCTAGAGATTTGGACCTAAATCACACTGCCAATGCTATCCAGACCCCAAGAATTGAGGACGTTCCAGTTGTTTGTGAATTTCTAGATGTATTTCCTGATGATCTACCTGGTTTACCGCCGGATCGAGATATAGAATTCAAGATCGAGTTAGTGCTGGGTACTGCACCTATTTCTAGAAGGCCTTATAGGATGCCACCCAATGAGTTAGCAGAGCTTAAGGTTTAGTTACAAGATCTATTAGAAAAGGTTCTTATCCGACCTAGTGCTTGTCCCTGGAGTTGTCCTGCTATATTTGTGAAGAAGAAGGACAAGTCATTGCGCATGTGTGTGGATTATCATCCGCTCAATGCAGTGACAATTAAGAACAAGTACCCATTGCCCCGCATTGATATTTTGTTTGATCAGTTGTCTAAGGCAAAGGTATTCTCCAGAATTGATTTGAGATCTGGTTATCATCAGATAAAATTAGACTGGAGGATGTACCTAAGACCGCTTATTCCACCAGATATGGGCTATATGAGTATCTAGTTATGTCTTTTGGTTTGACCAATGCTCCGGCATACTTCGTATATCTAATGAATTTAGTATTCATGGAGGAACTAGACAAGTTTGTAGTTGTCTTCATTAATGACATCTTGATCTTTTCCGTGAATGTTGAAGAACATACTGAGCATTTGAGAATTGTCTTATCTAGACTATGAGAACATAGGCTTTATGCCAAGTTCAGTGAATGTGAGTTTTGGCTAAAGAAAGTACCTTTCTTGGGTCATGTGCTATCTGATGAAGAAATTTCGGTTGATCTGACTAAAGTGCAAGAAGTCTTGAATTGGAAAGCACCAACTTCAGTGCATGAGGTTAGAGGTTTCCTTGGTTTGGCTAGCCATTATCGTCGCTTTATCCTGGATTTCTCTAAGATAGCCGAGCCTATGACCAGGTTACTTCAAAAAGATGTGAAGTTTGTTTGGACTCTAGAGTGTGAGATTGCTTTTTGCACTTTGTGGAATTTGTTGACCTCAGCTCCTGTTCTGGCACAACCTGATATCAAGAAACCGTTTGATGTGTTTTGTGATGCATCAGGTACCGGTTTAGGATGTGTTCTTATGCAGGAAAGCTGGGTTATTGCTTATGCCTCATGTCAGCTAAGGAAGCATGAAGCTAATTATCCAACACATGATCTAGAGTTAGCTGCTGTTGTTCATGCTTTGAAGATTTGGAGGCATTACCTGCCCGGTAACGTGTGTCATATCTATACCGATCATAAAAGTCTCAAGTATATCTTCACTCAACTGGAATTGAACATGAGATAGAGAAGATGGCTAGAGTTGATCAAAGATTATAACTTAGAAGTTCATTATCATTCGGGCAAAGCAAATGTTGTTGCCGATGCTTTGAGTTGAAAATCTCATTGCAACTCTCTCTTGGAAGAAGATTATCATTTGACACATCTGTTACATCCTGCTGTGTTGCACAGTATTACTCTTAGTTGCTCTCTTGAAAGTAAAATCATTGAGCTTCAGAAGACCAATGTGGGTGTGTTCCACATAAAAAAGGAAGATGAAAGAGCAAGAAACAAAACACTTTAGAGTTGATGAGAAGGGTGTCCTGTGGTTTAAGGACAGACTTGTAGTACCAAAGGACAAAGAGCTTAGAAACCAAATCTTACAAGAAGCTCACTCATCCAAGTTATCTGTCCACCCGGAAGTAGCAAAATGTATCAAGATTTGAAATCTCGCTTTTGGTGGACCAAGATGAAGAAAGAAATCACAGCTTATGTTGCAAGGTGTGACAATTGTTGTAGAATCAAAGCAATTCAGTTGAAGCCTACTGAACTTCTTCAACCATTGTCTATTCCTGGATGGAAATGGGAAGAAAATAGTATGGATTTCATTGTTGGACTTCCTCCTACCCAAAAGAATTTTAATTCTATATGGGTAATAGTGGATCGTTTAACCAAGTCTGCTTATTTGATACCAGTTAGAGTTGACTATCGACCAAGTGACTATGTTGAGTTATATTTTAATCAAATAGTGCATCTCTATGGTGTTCCTAGAACCATTGTATCTGATAGAGGACCTCAGTTCACCGCTTGTTTTTGGGAACATCTGCACAAGATGTTAGGCACCAACTTAGTTAGAAGTTCTGCTTATCATCCACAGACCTCCGGATAGACAGAGCGGGTGAATCAAATATTGGAAGACATGTTAAGAGCTTGTGTCATATCTTCCAAAGGTTTGTGGGATAAATGGTTACCCTTGGCTGATTTTCCTATAATAATAGTTATCAAGAAAGTATCAAGATGGCTCCGTTCGAAGCATTGTATGGCCGCAAGTGTAGAACTCTGAATCGGGAGAAAGGAGATACTACAGCATTGATTTCGTCGAAGAGGCTGAACAACAAGTCTGTACTATCCAGAAACATATGGAAGCCGCTCAAGCTAGGCAGAAAAGCTATGCGGATAAAAGAAGGAAACCCATTGAGTTTGAAGTGGGTGATCATGTTTATCTGAAAGTATCACTGATGAAAGGTGTGTAACGATTCAGAGTAAAGAGGAAGCTTGCACCTAGGTATGTAGGCCCATATCCGATCATAGAGAAGAGTGGGAATGTAGCCTACAAGATAGAGTTACCTTATGAGATGAGAGCTATCTTCATTGTTTTTCATGTCTCTCAATTGAAGAAATGTCTCCACGTTCTTGAAGAAAAAGTTTCACTTAGAAATATCAAGTTGAAATTAGATCTATCTTATGAAGAAAGGCCAGTGCGGGTTATTGATACAAGAGAGAGAGTAACCCGGAACCGTATGGTCAAGTTTTACAAGATTATGTGGAGTAATCAGGGTAGTCAGAGCGATGCAACATGGGAACGGGAAGATTATTTGAAGGATGTATACCCTACCTTCTATTCAAAATGGTACGCTTTTCAAATCTCGGGGCGAGATTTTTATAAGGGGGAGGGCTGTAACACCCTAGGTGTTAGCCTTGCATAATTGCACTTGCATTGCATGAGGATGAGCATCATTCATTCATGCATAAGTATTTCCATATGAAACATTGCTATGAAACATGTGAAACATACTATTGTTCTTCTATGTTTCCTTGTATGTATGCTTTATAATCATGTGTGATTGAGTGCAAGTGGTGGATGTTGGTCACTAAAATACCCTAGCTACACTTAGGATACTTAATGGAGCAATGTCCATGTAGATCACTTCACCTAATTAAGCTCCTAAGTGATGATATGCTCGGTTTGACCTAGGGTTTACATGTGATCTATGTATGAAATGATTGTGGAACCTTAGGAATGCTTCTAACATGTTTATAATGTCACTTGGAACCACTTTGGTATTCATGACCAAAGCTAGTTTAGCTTTTAAGTCATACTTATAGTGTTATGTACCAATTTCATGTGATGTGTTTGACTAGAGTTGAACTGTATTTTAGAGGATTTGCATGGCTGTGCACCCTAAAACAAAGTTGTAGTACTTGAGGAGTGTAACAACGTTTATTTTTGGGTCATAGTCTAATTCAGCTCCTAACATGCTTGAAATTGGATCACAAAAATCATTGAAATGCAGTTTTTCAAACTTGGAAATTTTTCTAAGTGTTGACTGCGTTTATAGTTTGCAGTGGCTGACTTTAGATTGATTTAACTCATGATCCTTTGTGAATTAGTGGATGCTTTCTAAAGAAATATTGTAGCCCTATCATAGCTCTACAACTTTGCTTCAAGGAGATTTTGCTAAATTGCCACCGATTTAGAGTTTGGAGGCGATGAAAACTCGTTGTCAGTCGACATTATTGGTTCTGATGGCCGCCAAGCTCACGTCGTCATGGCCAACGTGGCTCAGGCCATGCTTGACATTTGGCAGCTGTATGCCGGCGCTACCCCCATAAGTCAGGTCATCGCTGCCACGAAGACGCCACGCGCCCGCTGGCTCGCTTACTTGCTTCGCCCGCGTCCATTTTGTCTCGCTAGTTCACTCAAAGCCGAGCACAGCGCATCCGCCATTGCTGCCGAGCATGTCACCGTTGTGCAGCTCCTCCGCCGGCCAACCATCATGCAATTGCTCGCGCCTGTAGTCGCGCCATGTGTCGCGCTACTTCCATGACCCTTTAGCTGTTCCGTTCGAGCCAAGGTGAGGGCCCATTGGCCAATCCCGTCACCGTCGCCATGACCGGTGCCTCGCTGGAGCGCAAGCTTGCCGTGGCCTGAGCTTGTCACCATTCCTTCGAGGTTCCTTTCATGTGCATTGTCTTTCCCATGGCTAGTAGATGCTGTTACCTCACCTAACCTAGTTGCTTCACCTCTAACATCGCTGGTGTTGAGCTTCGCCGGACTAAGCTCCACCGCCGCGCAGGCATCTCCGTGGCCAGGCTTCCCGAGCACATCACCTAACCCTAGGTTAGCATGAATAGCTTAGCTTGAGCACTGTGGTGCCGTAGCACCTCTAGTATATCCCTGCCATGGCTGGAGACGGCCGGCGCACCATCGTGTCGCGCCGCCGTGCCACCATGGCCAGCGATGAGCCGCCTCCAGTGCACCTCAGCCCTAACCACTTACCTCTATCGACGCAGGAGAGAGAGACCAGTGGGGTCCACTGACATGTGGGTCCCGAATGGCAAAGACTGCTGTTCTAGGTTTTGTGTATTTCTTTTTAGATTTTTGTGCTAACTTGGGAAATTGATATCTAGGGCTAGGAGTATCCTATTTGAGTGAACCAAATTTTTTGGGTTCCTCATAAAGTGTAGTTGTGTTTAAATAAATGTCAGATTCTTGTGTTATTGTGTTGTAATAAACCCAAGAAAAATATGAAATCTATTGCTTGACACTTTTCACTAGGGTTTCCTATTTATGCTATTTTAAGCCCTGTTGGCTTGTCATTTTTGTGTAAGATGTTATATTTGTTCAAATGATGTGAAATTTATATAGTAGTCAATTGGGGACATGTATAAACTACTATAATTTTTGTAAATTTTTTGTACACTTTGGCTATGTGTTTGTTATTTAACCTAATTATCTAAATAAATTAATAAAGGCGTGAAAAGAATTTATTTAGGAATGGTCACCATATTTTCTAGTGTTCAATTGAGGTATGTTAACTGTTGGTAATATTGGTAGTGCTTATGGTACTATTCTTGTATGTAATGAAATATTATTTTCGCTATAATTCACTTATAGCGAATTTCTGGACAGATTTTAGAGTTAAGCAAATTAACTGGTGAAGATGATATTTTCTTTGAATTTTGTCATTAACAAAGTTGTAGGGAACTTGTTTATCTAGCTGGTGTCAAAATTTCAGGGCATTTGGCCTAGTAGTTTGAGAGTTATATCAGTTGGAAGACAGCACTCCCAACTACCTGCTCTCTGGAATCCATAGACAGTTTTGTAAGATCAGTCTGTTTGACCAAGTTTGAGTTTGAATTAGACTTTGGTGATTGAACAAAAGTGGTAGACAATTTTATAAGATTTCCATAAAGTCTTAGATCATGGTAATTGGACATGTATAACTCCATTTATGGATCAAACTTGTAGCTGCTGTTTGTAGCCTGAAAACTGTTGAGTGCAATGAATGACTTGTTTGCTTTATATGAGTTGATGTGATGATTTAGATGCTAGGCTAATTAAGATAAATTGTTAGTTGCAGGTGCTAGACCTCTTACTGAAGATGAACAACTTTATCTTAGATTGTTAGAGCTTGGTGAGTGTGTAGTTCTTGTTTTCTAAAAGAAATATTCACCTACTCAGTAAAATAGGTGTTAATCTTGTATCATCGTGTCATTCATGCATCCATCTATACATGGCTATACATTTCATCATCACCTTCCATCTCTTATGCATGCATGACTCTTATTCTATGCATATGCATGCAATAGGTGTTCCGGAGGGAGTCACACTTCTAGAATTCGAGCAAGGACTTCTGGAGGAGCAGCAGCAAGCTCAGGAGATGGAGGTGCAGGCCCCAGAAGAAGGAGCCAACGAGGAAGAAGTTCTTGAGTGTCCCGATCACCAACCATCCTCTTTTTGAAAGGCAAGCCTTGGAGCATTCTAAGTCTCCAATGTTTTGAAAATGATTACTTTGAGTATCTTTATATGTTTGATGCATTAAGTGATAAGAACTGGATGCAAACACTTGTTGCATATATATCTATTCCTTGTCCAGTAAACGTACCCTAAATCCTATTTAGGTCTAGGAGTGAATCAAAGCTTAGCCATGCTTAGACCGGTAAAGCCAGGTGATTTCCTATCACTTGCAATCTTGGATGATGTCTGGTCACGGTTGGCTATATTTGCTATCGTGAAAAATAACCATGTGTTAATAATGAATTGAGACCGGGCGGGGTGTCGATAGAGAAGCAACAAGGCAAGGAGGTCTTGGGTGTGGATCTATCCCCATCTGTGTTGGTTAAGGACTGATTCGCTGTACGTCCGCATGTCATGTTGAATGCATGCCTATCACTTAGTTGGTCAGATAACTCATTCTGACCGTGAAACTGAGTAGCTCAACTTAGGCCGGGAATCAAAAAGTGAAAGTGTGTACTCTGGAGGTAGTAAGGATGTGCGGGGAGCTATTGGTGTAAGTCCAAAGGTGAGATTGACCACATGGCAGAGTGGACTCCCTGAGAGTGTGGCGCTGGGTGGACCCACGAATTTGTTCCTGAGTTGTACCAAAGGTGACCCGAGGCAACCACTGATCAGGTTGATTGGGCGAGTGTTAGGAATAATTCCCCAGCTGGGTAGGAATCGATTCGAATCACTGTCTCTTTCGGATAGTGAGAACTTGACTGAGCAGCGGCAACGTAGATACACTTAATGGAACTTGATGGTTATAATGATGATGATGATGTTACTACATTGTACCGGATATGGTTACTAATGTTTGGAGTTAATCAATTGCTTGCTCTAGTATAGGTGCTAATCTAGATGATAGGTTAATATTGATAACTTGCTGCTTAATTAATAATTTAAGTTATGCTCTTGTATCATTAAAGCTTTTATGCAAAATGGTTGTCAAGCAAGATCCACCGATAAGCCTTGCATACTCCTTGGTGTCATTTATTTTGGTTTACGACGGGTAAGTCTAGCTGAGTACATTCTCATACTCAGGGTTTGTTCCCTCTTGTTGCAGATGACGTGCTTTATAACGGCTATTGCAAGTATTGTCTCCACCCTGTGGGGGATGAAGACTAGATCACGGGCATGATCTTCTTTGTTATCTTATCATGTTGCTTTTGCTGGATATGACTATGGAATTGGCTTGTATTTGAACTAAGTGTGTGTGATGATTCTAAACTACTTTGCTTCCGCTATTTGTGAACTCAGGTTGTAATAACTATGTGAACTCCGATGTATGAGATACTTGTGAACTACTTGTGAAATGTATGTAACATGTGGCTTGTTATGTTGAATTAGTACGATCTTGGTTGTATGCAAGTTGGTTTGAAATCCTTCGTGGTTTCAGTTGACTACCGGGTTTATATGGGTTCAAGTGTGACAAGTTTGATCACTCCGGTGATTGCTTTCATACTTGTGCTCTTATAAATTGGTCGGTTCTGTTACACCAGAATATGATGAGGCCATTGCAGCAATCTAAGACAGCTACATTTTCAATTTTGAAGGGCAAGAATTCTAAGGAGCAGGGGTGTATACCACGGATGACGCTAGTGAAGTTTTGATTGCCATCCTCACTGTCGTAGAAGAAGCTGGTCACAATCTATGGTAGCTTCTTATGGTGAGGTTTTTTAGGAGCGACAGACACATTTGCAGCAAAACAAGGAGCAGGCGGGGAGGCGGCGGAGGATCTCAAAAAACGACATCCTCCGTGAGGCCAGCCAGTGCGTTCCTCTTGTTGGGGGCCTCCTAAATTTCGTCAGTGTGTAGTATAATGAGAGCTTCCTTAGTAATGAGATCACTGAGGAGGAAAATAATCCAACAAAGATCCATTAGTGAAGTCCACAACTCATACCAAAGTGCAACTTTAAGAACCATTAACAATTTTCATGGTATGACCTCATCTAAATTTAGAGTAGCACCACATAGATATATATAACTCAAACTAGAGTAGTAGTTAATGGAGCTGTAACCATTACAATTCTAGCTAAATCAACTCTAACCATCACACTTACAATAAGTACATGAGCTCAGAGCTTCTTCCATAGGAGACAGACAAAGATTAAGAGGACTACAATTACAACAGTTTTGAAGGACAAAGAGGGTGGAGCAACTATTGGGTTTTGAAGATAGAAGTCATCATCATGAGCTAAGGCTGGATTTGAGTTGGTTCTTGACTTGAAGGCAACAATTCCTTCTTCATAGGAGTTGTATTTTTTTATAACAAGCACCATGAAACCTATGAACTTGTCTATGGCTGTCAGGCCAGTTGTAGTATACTCCTGGCTCATGTCCATCGAACACAACATAGCAGGGATGACTCATCTCAAATCTGCACAACCCAAATAGGCTACCTCAGTTTTCACAAGTAGAATGTCAGTGAACAAGTGGTAGTGATCATCATGGGCACAATAGCAACATGTGCAGTTTAGATATTAATTAGTGGCCTCAGTCATGTGAATGATGGATACAAAGCATTGATTTGCTTTCGATGCCTTCACCTTGTTTGGAACCAAATGGATTACTTGACCAAGGAGAAGACACAACAAGCAAACATATGAGCTGCATCCTAATACATCTATAAGGGACCATGATGCCTAAGAGGGGGGTGAATTAGGCAACTTAAAACTCCAACTCTGAACTATGGCACCTTTTTCTATCCTTAGCAAAAACCTATGCAAAAGATAAACTATCTAAATGTGCAACTACGGTTTTGCTACTGAGTTGCTATCTCTACCGCAAAAAGGAGTTATGCAACCAAGGTTCCAAACCTATCAACTAGCCTATCACTAAGCTAGGAAAGTAAAGCACAAACCAAGATTACAATGTAAATGCAGAAGCTAAAGAGTAAGGTAGAGATAAGCAAGCTCCCATCGATGACTTCGGTATTTTTACCAAGGTATCGAGAAGTGCACAAGCTTCCCCCTAGTCCTCGTTGGAGCCCCTCATAAGGAATCCCTTGCAAGGGCCAAGCTCCCGGTCGGGTAACTCCGTGGATAGCCCCAGGCCTTCCCCACGCACAAGTGGGTCTCTAGTGTGCCTTCTGGCAAGCCTCATCTAGACCGCTCCCCACTGTCTTCACTATCAAGCTTTTGGCCAAACCGCCATGGGCCTTGTTCTCTTTGGTACACGATGGTGGCCACACCACAACTGCAGTTGGTGTGATCTTGCAAGACTACAAGCCCCTCCGATGTACAACAATGGTGCACGCAAGCACCAAGTGGTAAGAGGTGTGCGAAACTATCTAAACACTAGTCCTAAACCTAGAGCAAGCGCATAAGCGGTGGTCTAATCAACCTAAGCACTTCGCAAAGCACCTACGCTAATCACCTAATGAATCACTATGCACTATGCAAGTGGAGATCACTAAAATGGTGTATCAACACCCTTGGTATGTTTCCTCAATTCTCCACATCTCAAATGGATAGTTGGGGTCTATTTATAGCCCCACAAGTGAGAACTAGCCATTGGACCCGAGACCAAACTTTCTGCTAGTGACTGGGCGCTGATCACGTCCCGATCGGACACGTCCGGTCCTACCAACCATTGGAGGACGCGCGTTGATTGGACTCTGGGCCGAGTCTGGTCTCACTCGATCGGATGCGTCCAGTCATGCTGGCGCCACTTTGGAATCTTTTTGGACATGATCGGACGCTACTTCTTGGTGCGTCTGGTCGTCCTACCATCACGTTTGGTCACGCTAAGAGCATTGCCGTTGATGATGAATAGTGAAGTTTGTGCCTTCGGTCACTACCTCACTCAGCGTCCGGTCACTGCTGCTAATGCCTGTTGTTGCCAAGCAACTGATCGGATGCATTCGGTCCTCATAGGGCTGCGCTGGTCACCTCTGCCGAGGTAGTTTCTTTGCGATCTTGCATCTGGCTTGGTTCCCACCTTCATGCTTAGACTTTGCTTGATATCTTGGGTGTACTCTTGTGCTTCTAGGGTCTTGCTTATGGTGTTGATCGTGGGATCATTATGTCGCCTTCATCCAAGTCATGTCTTGCATCCTATTGAACTACAAAACAATTACTTGCAAATTCATTAATCCAATTTGGTTGTTGTTTACACTAGAATTTGGAAGAAGAGTCATAGGGACTCGAAAGCTCCCAAGATAATGTCATCAAGGAATCAATTGCATGCAGATCGAGACCAGCTGATTGAAATGCGAAAACTAGAATCGGCTTTCTTTAGATAGCGCCAGCGGATAACAACAAAGGCTATGATCGGCGCTAGGACGAGACATGTTGGACTCTACAAAAATGGAAAGATTAGAGTCCAAGTGATCTTAAATTAGGAATGTTTTCTTTAGGGTCAAAAATTGTGATGAGTCGTGCTTAGATAGGAGTCATGCGCAGGTCCCGGGTATAAATATCAGAGCCCGGCTATTGTAAAGGACACACAATCAATCAAATACAAGTTACTTACTTTTTCGGATCTGGCCACACCTTAGGAGTAGGAGTAGAGTAGATCTCGGTGAGTTCTTCAGCAAGTACGGCTGCATCGATTCGGTTGACCTCCACTGCTTGTCTGTAAATACCGTCATGGCTTATACCTCTATTCGTACGGTTGCATCGATCTGGTCGACCTCCACTGCGACTCTGGTATAAGTTAGTTATCAACTTTTATCTAGTTCAAGTACGGCTACATCAATCCAATTGACCTCCACTGCTCGAACTAGATTAAGGTCAAGTTATCGGCTCTATCTAAGGGTGGCATTCCTTCGGATAGATTCATTAAGTTACCGATATTGCTTATTGCTTTTATTATTTATTTAATTACATCAATATCACTTCGCCCAATTAGGATTGATCTAGATCGGCCTTATATCTTTTTTAACCCATCGTTTGTTAATCTCAACTGATCTAATCTACACTTTAAACGATGAGTTATGTTTTATCGGCTATTTTACATCAATCTTGATCATGCATAGCATGCAGTTAAGGCATATTTGATCTTGAGTAGATCTATTGGCTAGCAAAAACTGCTCCATGGCCCGTTGTCATGGCCTATGCGATGCTACCTCACACCCCACTATTAGCACCGTGGAGTGGGGACCATTATTTGGTAGATCTGTTCCTGAGAGGGCATGACCTTAACTGTGCGCTATGCCTAAATCAACTATTTTAGCCAATATGGAGCGCTTTCATGAACAGTTCACATCACAAGATCATTGAAGTAGCGATAGGTTGAAAGATGTGTTGAGCCCATGATCTTATTATTGTATTATGGCCTGCATAATTCTGCCTCATGCCCCACTGATATTAGTAATAAGTTAGGGTCGTCGAGTCTATTGTTGTTTCTACGGCATACATGATTCTGCCTCATGCCCCACTGGTCATAGCGATATATGAGATCTAATATGTTCATTAGATTTATCTCTATTAAATCGTTGAATGATGATGAACTGTTTCTTTTACAAAGGGGTTCGGTTACTTGCAGTCATTGGCTCAGTATAAACTAATTATTGTTAATATCTTATTGCCATTGACTAATATTTGTTTAAAGAATGATATTCATCCTAAACGATAACCGATTCTTCCTACACAACCCCATGAGTTTTAACCGATCTATTCTTATGAATATGATGGAATCGACTATTTAGTCGATCTCCTTTCATATCGGCTCTCAGAGCCACACATTCGGGACTGTCTAGCAACACCATCATGTTTCGCCCTTAATTACTGATAAACTTTCTCTTCTTGTCAATTGTAGGGTCAAATTGACTAGCACGTCTCGGGAGGAGCATGCAGGATCAACCACCCCTGCGCTGAAGCTAGGTGGATCTCTAGCTCCATCGAGCGGGCCCTTTTGGCTTGCTATGTGTGTCCTCGGCATGGGACGAAATTCTGTGTCGACACACATTTCTGGCACGCCCGATGGGACCCCTTAGTCGTCATGGTGGTTCACAACAACAATAACATCCTTATGATACATTATGAAGATCTACCTGATGGAGATAAAGATGTCATCGACAAAGGTACAAAAGAATTTCAGAGTAAATGTTTGTTGTCCTACACCAAAACACGTGACAACACAATTGTTCTGAAGTTTCCACTACCAAGAGTTCTGTTACACGGGCATACAGATACAACTGAAGCTAAAGACAGGCATTTCTTTACGGAAGTTGTGGACAAATCTATTCATGATGCCATATCAAGCCAAAATGAAGCTTTCTTGGACGCATTCCACAACACCATGAAAGAGGCGATTAATGGGTTTCTAGTTGGTCAAGGTGGGCTGGCTTATTACAACATTCTAGATCCATCGACTCAAGGGACTAATCAAGTCGGTACCAGCTATCAAGAAGCAGCACCAACTAGTAATGGTGATGTCTACGTAGTTTAGGGTTCATCTGAACAAGCTCAGGGTACTACTACGAATCAGATATAGTATAATCCTAGACCATCAGTACAACATGTGCAATAGCCAGCGGGGCAAGGTCAGAACTAGGTAGTCAATTTTGGCACGTCAGGCCACATACCGTCGTCGGCTCAAAAAATAGCACCCTCAATTCAAAGGATCCGTAGAGATATAGATTCTCATGTCTACAATCAGAGACTTCAAGCAGCAAGCCAGCAAAGGACCCAGTAGATAGAGATTCCATAGAGGTATCACTATGGAACAGATTATAACACCCTTCGCATGATTCTTTAGAGGTTTGGAGAGACCATGAACTTGTGCTTCTCCTTAAACTTGGCTGATGATCAACTGGCTACTTTAGCCATTTAGGGAATGCTGCTAATGTGGAAAGAAAAGCTACTGGGACAAGAATTTGATAACTTGGGCTAATTGGCTCAACGAGTGGTGGCGCTCAATAGCCAATTCTAGAGTATGTGCAGAGATACTTGATTTCAAAAGAGTACCATAGTAGCCGAAGCTTATGATCCATACTCGGTCGAGGACGGCTATGAAGATGAAGAAGAAGAGGTTGCTGCAGCTGAATGGAATTAGGGCAAGAAAATAGTAATGATGCCAAATCCTTGGGTAAGAGGAGTCTAGGAGAGCTATGAATTTGATGTCACCAAATCAGACAAGCTCTTCGATTTCTTGCTTGAGAAGGGGCAGATCAAGTTGCCCGATGGTCATGTTATGTTGCCCCCTGATCAGTTGAAGAATAAGAAGTTCTACAAGTTCCATAACGCTACCTCTCATTCCACTAATGAATGCAGAATCTTCCGACAGCACATACAGAGGGCTATTCAGCAAGGAAGGCTTAAATTTGACACACCTCAGAAAATGAAAGTTGATGATAATCCTTTCCTAGGAGATCAAAACATGGTCGATGCTAGGCTGCTCAGAGGGAAGACTAAGGTCCTAACATCAACCAAATCAAAAGAAGCTAGAGCAGTCTATCCCAAGATGCAAATATCGGCTGTCGAGTACAGGGAAATTAAGAGACATCACAATGAGCAAAAGAGCCGATATGAGCAGGGAGGGACATCAAAAGAAGGGGTGACAAAACCGCGAGTTACATCTCGGATCCTGTTGAATAAGTGGTAGTGGTAGAAGGAAAAGGATTATCAACATTTGTTAAAGGATCAAGAATACCAGCGTCAATTGGAAAGAGATGTATGAAAGGAAACAAGCCAAATCACGTTGGAATTGTCCTTTCTTTAGACATTGCTGGAATGAAGGTTTGAAGTTGCCTACCAGACATGACTGTCCAGAATGCAGCAACTAGTATTAGGAGTTTAGGCAACCTCAAACCAACCGCCGGTCTTTCCATGCATAAGATGCATATCATCATAATAACATGGATTGGCGCTTAAAAATAAAAGTGTTCATGATCGGCTTGGAAAGCGAGTTGTTGACCAAGACTGGGCTGATTATGGAGAAGAAGGCAATGAAAGAAAATATGTTTGGCAGGAAGGCCAGTGGTGTCTAGGAGGATTAACAAGAAGCCAGAAGAGAAGGGTGCAATGCCTAAGGAATAAAGAGATGGAATAGGCTCAGGCACCCGATAAACCTCAAGTGTGACGTACTAAGCAAACAACTGATAGAAAGCAACCATCGGCTAATATCCAAATGGCTTTTCTGTTGCCATCAGAATTCAGAGCTCCGGCAGATCAAGAAGTGTTTTCAGATTTTGATGAATCAGGGTATGAAGAAATAGTTGCCAAGTTGACGGTTATACAACAAGCAATATTTGATAAGCTAGCCAAGCATCGGCACTTAAAATCTTTATATGTGAAAGGTCTCATTGATGGAAAGCCGATGAACAAGATGTTGGTGGACGAAGGTGCTTCTGTTAATCTTATGCCTTACACCACTTTTCGTAAGCTTGGCAAGGGACCAGGAGATTTGATGGAGACTGACATGATGCTTAAGGATTTTGGGGGTAATGCATCTAAGACTCGAGGGGCAATAAATGTCGAACTAACAATCGGAAGTAAGACTCTGCTCACCATGTTCTTCATCATCGATGGAAAAGGGTCATACAGTTTGCTCCTTGGTCATGATTGGATTCATGGGAACTGTTGTGTGCCATCGACAATGCATCAATGTTTGATTCAGTGGCATGGAGTTGATGTTGAGGTGGTTCACGTTGATGAATCTATGAGCATCGCAACTATCGATCCAGTATTTTGGGAACTAGGAGACTTTGAATGCTTTTCTGGCAAGTTATGGGAAGGAGGTTTCATTAAGATCAGCAATGAAAACCAAGAGCCCATGCAAGCGATCGGCTCTGACAGTTTGTTTTAGAAAAGTCATGGCTTCACGTCGGCCATTGGATTAAAGGAAAAATAAGCATTAAGTCCTAGAGATGGGTTTAGGCCAACTGTATGTGAATGCTAAGTCAAATTGTAAGTGCGATTCAGAGTTAATGGATTTCTTAAAGAAGTTATGTCTCGCTTAATAGGATGCTTGACCTGGGTTGATTAATCGTTTGACCTTTGATGTGAAAAGTTCTACGAGACGTTATCTTGGCATTTGATCGATACTTGATAGCCGACTCATTCAGTCATCGGCTCTAATAGCCGGTACCAGAAAGGTATCGCCTCTAGTTCAAAAAACAAAGATAAAAACAGTCATACATGAGGGCATTACACTGAGGCACATTCATGAAAGAGGAGTCTTTGTTCACTGGTTTCCCCTAAGTACAATCTAGTCAAAGACTTTGTTCACCACATCCTGAGCAGATGTGATGTCCACGATGGCCTTCGCTGCTACTGGTGAATTCTTCTATCAAGTCCTCATGCCCCTTAGGGCTATCGCTAATTGGGAAGCCAACTTCCATGGCATGGAGGTCATGCCCAGTCTAGACCTACACCATAGTTAGCTGCCACCGACGTGCCATGACTGAACACTATGGAGGACAATCTCCTAAACGTGGGCTAGGATGTCTTGGAGACTGAGCATCAATGAGGGAACCCCAAGCATTGACTGGTGTCCACTGGCCGTGTTCACCGCCAGTTGGAGAGACTCCAACTACATCGTTTGAGCTAGGTGATTATAGAAGACTATCAAGACAAAGGCAGTGGAAACTAGAATAGAAACATTCATGGGACTCATCTTACCTACTACCGCTGGTGTCAGACTCAGCCAGCCATGCTTGAACAGGTGCTGGCCTCCTCCTCAGCCGCATTAAGGGCCGCTTGGAAGACCCCTAGATGCATCTCAAGCTAGTCGTTGTTCCTGAATTGCCTTGGAATAGCAGTCCTCAGGCCACCCTCCATTCTCGGAAGAAGCACCAGGCATCGTCGCCGTTATATGAGTTGGATGAAGTCCGACGACGAAGCCTGGCATAGAAGATGCAGCATCAGCAGGTTTGCCGGTCCTAAGGAATGATGAAGGCTGTCATTCACAACGAACCTATAGGTGAGTTAGAACAGATCATCATCATGAAATGAGGTTGCCAATCTCACCTCATGCATCGAAGATGCTGATTCATTGGCATGTCCTCTTTCGGGATCTCCTTCACCACGCGCTTGCCTCGGTTGTCCTCGCCGGCCATGAGAGATGATTAGGATCTATGGAAGGAAGGAAGAAAACCACTACAGGGTTTCGGCAGGCAGAAGAGAGCAAAGGAACAGTTGCGAATGGAGATGTGTTTTTGAGGCCGAAGCCCACGGCTGGTATTTGAAGACATGAAGCGAAGAGGCGGATGCCTCAGAACACGCAAAAGGCAACTATAGTTAATAGAAGTTGAAACGTCACTTCACCAATGCCAAAGAGAATATGGCACCGGATGACTAAGGATAGAAGATCGAAAGGCTCTCTTAATAAAGGCCATGTTTTCAGACCTAGATAGAATTAAAACCAAGAGTCTAGAATTGGCTATTTTCAAAGTCAGTTCTTTAGCCGGAACAAAGGTGATCAATCAACTATGATGGTTCTTTAGCCTTTTGTCCTGTTCGAGTTTCCCCTTGGCCAAAAGGTTTTCACGATCAAACAAACTCCTCTGAGCCTGTTTCACCTTCAAGACCTAACCTTCAAAAATGGAAAAGGGAGACAAGACTCTAGGGGAAGGCTGGTGATGGATTGCCCTTGATGACCAAGAGCAAAAGAGCTAATGTGATCACCTTATGAACTTGTGCTTAGACACGATGTAGTCTTTCCTTGGGAAGTTCAAACTAGATCAAGGCGTGTTATGTTGTAGAGTGATTTATCAGCCAAAGTCTACCAGAATCTTGGAATGGATGACTTAGAAGACTTGAGATGCCTTCGACTGCGTGCTCTTGGAAAACATTGAAGCCAATAAAGTGAGGGTTGCAAATATTACAATAAAAAGGTCAAGATTAAGCAATTCTCTAAAGGAAACTTGGTCTGGAGAGTGAAATTGCCGATCGGGTCAGAAGGTAGTAAATTTGGCAAATGGTCACCTAACTGGGAAGGACCTTATTGGATCAAACATTGTGCACCTAGTAATGCTTATATTTTGGAAACGTTGAGAGAGGAAGAAGAATTCAGCAGAGCAGTCAAGTGGGGAATATTTGAAGGAATATTACCCTAACATTTGGATCAATACTTGGCAACCAATTTGCTCAGTTGTCGGCTCTAATAGCCGATACCAGGAGGGTATCACTTCTAGTACAAAAATAAACCCAAAGGGGTAAAAGATAGTACAATGTGTATAGCCCGTAGAAGCAAAAGCAAACATGGACAAAGTGATGCATGGAGTATAAAGTACGAAATGAAAGAAAATCACTGAAGATGGAGAAATTGTTTGCTAATATCACCTATTACAAATTATGGGCTAGAAAACACTTTGGCTACTATATCATTGGCCTAGGAGATAAAGGCTATGGAGTTAGCAGCACTGAAGAAATCCTCAATCTAGCATTCATAATCCCTAGGGTGCGCCACGGCTAGAAAACCATGGGGAAGGAACCGAAGTTCATGGCCAGAATGGGCTTGCGCAGAAACCAATGCCATGGCGGACACCATGGCAGGACGCTGTGCAAAGCGACCTCCCTAACACGATTCGAGATGTCATGCAGGCAAACCACCGGAACGGCACCTCTAGCATTGACGAATCCTGCCGCGTGCTCCATAGCCAATCAGAGGCTCTCTAGTTGGGCAGACAAATCTAAAAAGATTCAAAGGGGAGATGATCAGAATCTTGAGAATGAAATTGAAAGGAAGCAAAGGTTATGATAGATATCTCACCTGTGATTCTAGCCTCAGCCTTGGCCAACCTATCTTCCACTGAATCAGCCTCGGGAGGTGATCAACATCGAACCATGGCCAAAGTCGATTCTGCAAGAGAGGCATTCAACAAAGACCCTGGCCACGCTGATCAATGGAGGCTAGTAGATTGTCGTTGTCAATCCGCCTCCTTTGATAACAAGGGAGCTGACGATGAGCTGTCGACAAAGAGGGCCCTAAAGGCCAAATAGAGTCGGCCCTATCCCCTGAGGCAGTGGGGGCATCACAAGTTGTACCCTCCTAACAATGAAGGCGCTACCACATGATGATGCAGGTCCATTGAGGGCCTTCTCAGCAAACCTCTTGCTGTTCTCCATAACCTCAAACCCATGGAAAAGTAGGAACTATGCTAAGGATGTGGAAGGTTTGAGATGAAGTGAACTATTTTTCAATCCCTAGCTATGGCCCGTATATGTAGCCCAAGAAGGTGAAGAGATAGATTTCGTCAGAGGTGTGAAGTTGAAATCAGGTACAGGAACGGATCAATGCTCTAGGATTTTAGGGGGCAGATAATGAAGATATAACAGATTTAGACTTATTGCTTTCCCAAGTTGTAGAATATCATGGGATGAAAATAGAAGATTTGCATTGACCAGCAATTAGCCAACCAAGGTTTCTTTGGATTGAAGGGAGTTTGAACCCCCATAGGGCCAAAAGTCACCATGAACCGAGTCACATCAGCCCATTAATAAAATTATGACAGAGAAGGGAAAAAGCCACCTACCTAACAGATGCCCAGCTGATTTCTCGGTGACTGGGAAGCCGCTAGAAAGAAGCTTATGGCTTTCTCGATGGGCATTTGATTGAGCAAACAAGGGAGAAAATGTCCACTGCATTTTAGCCCTTATAAACACTAGAACAGCTCTGCGAGCATGGAGAGAAGACCTAGGTGATATCACAAGGATTATTCTAATCGTAGTAGCTGATTCTCTTGCCCAACAAGGTGCTAAGATGGGAGACACAATCACCCCATGCACAAGAATTCTTCTAACTGCTCAATATCTTCATAGCAAAAGAATAGACCATGGAGGGTCCTAGCGGAGTCAGGAGCACTCGAGGAGGCAGGTAAAATTGAGACATAGCTGAATTGTTGAGTTGCTCTCATCAGGGTCGGATAGACATTTTATAGCCAGGCCTGGAAGAATGAATCCAAGTGCCCATGAAGCAAAGATGGTCTCATAAAAGTTTTGAAGCATGGGCTCATGAGCTAACATAGACAGCAACAAACAGTTGACCCCAAATCAAGATTCTTTACCCATGACTACGGACCTATCGGGGGCACTAGACGTGATAATTTTGAAATAAAATTAGTTTTATTCCAAAATTTGGGGGCATGTGTTTACACCAGAATTTGGAAGAAGAGTCACAGGGACTTGAAAGCTCCCAAGATCATGTCATCAAGGAATCAATTATGTGCAAATTGGGACCAGCTGATTCAAATGCGAAAACTAGAATCAACTTTCTTCAGATAGCGCCAGCAGATAACGACAAAGGCTATGATCGGCGCCAGGACGAGACAGGTTGGACTCTACAAAAAGGGAAAGATTAGAGTCCAAGTTATCTTAAATTAGGAATGTTTTCTTTAGGGTCAAAAATTGGGATGAGTCATGCTTAGACAAGAGTCATGCACAGGTCCCGGGTATAAATATCATAGCCCGGCTATTGTAAAGGACACACAATCAATCAAATATAAGTTACTTACTTTTTTGGCTCTGGCCACCCCTTAGGAGTAGGAGTAGAGTAGATCTCGGCAAGTTCTTTAGCAAGTATGGCTGTATTGATCCGATCGACCTCCATTGCTTGTCTGTAAGTACCATCATGGCTTATACCTCTATTCGTACGGCTGCATCGATCCGGTCGATCTCCACTATGACTCTAGTATAAGTTAGTTATCGACTCTTATGTAGTTCAAGTATGGCTGCATCGATCCGGTCGACCTCCACTGCTCGAACTAGATTAAGGTCAAGTTATCGGCTCTATCTAAGGGTGGCGTTCCTTCGGATAGATTCATTAAGTTACTGATATTGCTTATTGCTTCCATTATTTATTTAATTACAGCAATATCACTTTGCCTGATTGGGATTGATCTAGATCGGCCTTATATCTTTTTAACCCATCATTTGTTAATCTCAACTGGTCTAATATGCACTTTAAATGATGAGTTATGTTTTATTGGCTATTTCACATCAATCTTGATCGTGCATACCGTGCGGTAAAGGCATATTTGATCTTGAGTAGATCTATTGGCTAGCGAAAACAGCTCCATGGCCCATTGTCATGGCCTGTGTGATTCTGCCTCACACCCCACTATTAGCACCATGGAGTGGGGACCGTTATTTGGTAGATCTGTTCCTAAGAGGGCATGACCTTAACTGTGCGCTATGCCTAAATCAGCTGTTTTAGCTTGATATCGAGCACTTTCATGAAAAGTTCACATCATGAGATCGTTGAAGTAGCGAATAGGTTGAAAGATGTGTTAGCCCCATGAACTTATTATTGTATTACAGCCTACATGATTCTACCTCATGCCCCACTGATATTAGTAATAATTTGGGGTCATCGAGTCTATTGTTGTTTCTATGGCCTACGTGATTCTGCCTCGTGCCCCATTGGTCATAGAGATAGATGAGATCTAATATGTTCACTTAGATTTATCTCTATTAAATGGTTGAATAATGATGAACTGTTTCTTTTACAAAGGGGTTCGGTTACTTGTAGTCATTGGCTCAGTATAAACTAATTATTGTTAATATCTTATTGCCATTGACTAATATTTGTTTAAAGAATGATATTCATCCTGAACTGATAATCGATTCTTCCTACACAACCCTATGAGTTTTAACTGATTTATTCTTATGAATATGCTGGAATCGACTATTTAGTTGATCTCCTTTCGTATCGGCTCTCAAAGCCACACATTCAGGACTGACTGGCAACACCGGCAAGTTCTGCCCTTAATTACTGATAAACTTTCTCTCCTTGTCAATTGTAGGGTCAAATTGACTGGCACGTCTCGGGAGTAGTGCGCATGATCGACCACCCCTGCGCTGAAGCTAGGCGGATCTCTAGGTCCATCGAGCGGACCCTTTCTAGCTTGCTACATGAGTCCTCGACATGGGACGAAATTCTGTGTCGACAGTTGTGTTGGTCATCAAACACAAAAATCCAAAGTCCATTTTCCTTACAATCTCCCAATTTTTGGTGATTGATGACAACACGACCAAAGCAAGCAAATAATAAAAATTTTGGAATTTAAAAACTATTTACTTGCTAGGATGCAATGCAAAGGGCAAGGTTATATGATGCTAAAAATACCACATGTAAACATCTTTGGAAACTTATCTTGCCCTTGCAAATGTCCCCATGTGGCATTATGGATTTAAGCCTCCCCCCTAACTCCATAATCCACTATCCTCCCTTTCTCGGACCATTACCCCTTGTAAATTATTATGATCGAGCTTGCTTTTGGTCCTATAAATTCTTCCCCTTTAGAATCAAACACCGAAAAGGAAGACATTAGTAGCACAAGGGAGGGTCAAACTTTGTGATCCTTTGTATGTGGAGTGGAATAGGTCACAAAATTTGACTCTCACATTACATAGGCTAAGCTCCCACTAAATATATGCATACATATGATGGCGAATGTAGTTTATGCATAATTGGCAAATTAATGCTCAAGGGAGTTTAATCTATATAATGCATAGGAGAAAGCATATAAATACCAAAGTGAAATCAACATGATGATATCGGTTTAGAAATACCACATGTGGAAACCAATTTGATTTATACCACTTGCAGTAGGTGGTGGATATTTGAAGTATGATGCTTAACTCCGGGGACTCCATTATCCTTGCAATGTGACTACTACACACATGATAAGGTTGAAAAGGGTTAGTCTCAAAGCATCCAACTTGTAGAGTAACCTTCCCCTAAATTTGTGCACACAAGTATGGAACACTTGTAGGAGATATGCACATTGATTTTAGAATAAAAAATACCACTTGAAAGATGACATCACATGAATGTGAGAATCATTTTTGAAACTGATATTTGGGAGAAATTATCTACAATTTGGACATTGGCACATATTAGATAAACAATTGTAAAACAAGCTATGCGTCGTGCTCCTAAGCAAATTAAACCATGTAGGTTTGCTCCAAGGGTTAAGAGTGAAACCGAAGTAAGCCTACCATTAGATATACCTAGTGTATGCAAGACAAAAAAATTAAACATGCAAATGCAAACCTAGGCATGAAAAGAAACTAGATGCTAATTGAAATTGCAAATTAAATCTAGTTACATAACATGGGAAGGAGAATTTGGGTCCATAGTATTCACTAACCCACTTGGCAATTACCTTGTCCATAATGATGCACCCCATGAAATGCACCCATACTTTGCCAAGTCTCCAAATTCCCCAAAGTCCATCGGACTTCTCACTTCCCTTTCAGAATCTAAACCTTCTTGGTGCTCTTCATGTTGGAAATGATCTCCTTTGGCACCCAAATGCGTTTGACCCCATTGTTGGCTTGCTTGTTCACCTTGATGGCCACCATCTTGTCATTTTTCTTCTTCTTCAAGACATAAGGTGTGGAGGCCTTTTTGTCCACCTTGTTGGTGTAGGTGTTGGAGAGCTTGCTTGTTTCCTTTTTGTTTTTCTCTTTCTTCTTAGCTTCTCCCCCATTCTTCACCTTGCACTCATAGGACTTGTGACCTTTCTTGTGGTATATGTAGCAAACCATGGTTTGTCCTTCATCAAGTTTCTTCACTCCCTTGACGGTGTTATCTTGATAAAGTTGGGCTTGCTCTATTTTGACTTGCACTTGAGTCAAAGTCCTTGGTGAGGTGAGCCACTTCTTGCTTGAGTTGCTCATTCTCCATTGCAACCTCTTGTGTGCATGTATCTACAACAACTTTCTCAACAAAAACTTGGTTGCACAAGGGTGAGTCTAAACATAAATCATTGCAAGAAGTAGAGGCATCCTTTTTAGGCACGTCAAAGATAGAACTTTTCTTTTTAGGTGCCTTGGTGAGGGTTGTACCGATGGCTTCAAGAATAGCAACTTTATTAGTTAGCTCATCACAATGTTTGCACATGGTTTCCATTTTAGCTAGCAAACTTTTATAAGCATCTTGTGAGCCAGCTAACTTTTCTTTTAATTTTTCATTTTTCTTTACAAGTTGCTCATCATTGATTGTGCATGCTTTTGTTGTTGCACTAGCCTCAGGTTTCTCAATTTTAGTAGATAGTTCAATATTGAGATTAGCAAATGTCTCATATTGTTCAAGCAAGGTTTTATATGCTTCTTGTGAACTATCTAGCTTTTCTTACAACATTTTTATCTTCTTTTATTGGCTAGTGCATGTAGCAGAACGGACCAATTTATAAGAGCATAAGTACAATGGCAGCTCGCAAGCAGTCGCACTATCATACTTGAGCCCATATAAACCCGGTAGTATGTCGAGTACCATGACGGGTCTCGATTAACCATCAACATACAATCAAGATCGTACATGATTCAACATATATGTCACATATTACATAAGTTTCACAAATATAGTTCATTCATTAGAGTACAACTAAGGTTATTACAAACCAAGTGTAGTAAATAGTAGTAGAAGCAAATTAAAGTTTGAAACTAACATATGCTATCATAGTTCAAATACATAGTGCCAGTTCATGATCACACTCCCACAAAAAGCATATAAGAAGGATTATTAAGAGATGCCTACCTAGGGCTCACTCCTCATCCATGGTGGGACAGAAGCAGTTCTTGCAATAGCCGTGATAAACTATACCATCTGCAATAATGGGAATAAAACCCTGAGTACGAGAAGGTACTCAGCTAGACTTACCCATCATAAATCAAAATAAAATAACTCTAAGGAATATGCAAGGCTTTATAAGTGGAGGTAGCTTGACAACATTTTGCATAAAAAGCGACTAACTTAGTTGTACAATTATAATTCAGTCATCATGTAAATTATAGCTATTCATCTCTAGATTAGCAACTAACATGTGCCAAACATGTGGTATATCATTTAATAGCATACAATAGTAACCATAGCAGTTGTGGTAATTCCATGTTCATCCGAACCATCATATTCCATAACACAGTTACTCCGATGTTGGTACTAGCCAAGTTTCTCACTAGTCCAGGAGAGACGGCGATTCAAATTGATCTCAACCAGATTGGGAATTTATTCCTAGCATAAACCTAGGTCTACAAGCCACGACAGCCTTAGGTCACCTTTGGTACAACTCAGGTATACATTTCGTGGGTTGCATCTTATTTTACTAAGTAGGTGCATGTCTCTTTTCTAATAACTAAACAAACACTTATGTAAATCATTGTTTGGACTACTAGATAATAGCCACTTTTTTGACCATAAGTGGAGTTATACATATCAAAATAATATGGTTGCAGACATTCTAGAAAGCTTATGAAATTTCCTACAACTTTCTTTTAATCATCTTAATGTGATTCAGCAGTTATCTAGGTTAAACAATTCAATCATTGAAATCTATCCAGAGAGTAAGCATTTCTGACAGCAAACTTCTAACAGCCATAATTCTTAAACCATAAGGCCTATGACTATGAAACTTTAACAAAGGGTAGATAAGTAAGTTATCTACAACTTTGTTATTAACAAGTTTTACAGAAAAGACCATCATCATCTTGAAATTATCAACTCAACCAAAACTATATATGTAGCCATCTAGTTAAGTTATAAAGCAATAATTAACTAGTTGCATACAACCAATTGCTTTTAAGCCTTATTAATAACATCAACAGATCATATGTATCACAAGCTACCATAGAAAACATCATGGTTAAACACAACTAACTTATTTATATCCATTTATTATTTTCCTTAAATAATAGGGTGATTTAAAGGATAAATAACTCTTGTGCTTAATAAATTCTGACAAAATTATATTAGCCTACAAATAATCCTCAATAGTCTATTGTACAAGTTTCATGGCATTTGGATAAGTATCGCTACCTCTATAAAAATGACAAGTTATATAGGCTTATTTTAGTAAAAATAATTTAGCATAGTGAAAAGTGTCAAACAATAGATTTAATATTTTCTTACATTCCTCCAAGCATAAGAATATTGTGTAAAAATTTGCATAATCACATGCTATGTATTTTTACCCCAATTAATTTCTCTAGAAAACTACCAATTAATTAGGATTAAATATGAAGCCATGTTCAAATTATGACCACTACAAGTTTAGTATTTTTCCTAGCTAGAGCATGTCAACACAAGACCAGCAAAATTGGAATCACAATTTTATCACCTTTCTAGCTCAAGTTATGCATTTAACAAGATAGAAACTATTTATAAAGCATTTATCTAGCTACATTTTATTCTCCTAGAAAAATACCAGAAACACTACATCTCATATTTTTATCAAATACTACACTTCAAGATGAAACTAACAAAATTTGGTTCACCAAAATTGGACACACCTAGCTTGAGATATGAATTTTTGAAACATGCATTCAAATCTATGAAATAAATCCAGAAAATTAAATATCCTAAACCGACTGACAGCTGGGGCCCGCATATCAGCGACACAAAACAGAGGCGCGGCTTGACCGGCGAAGAGCTCATCAACGGTGAGGTCTCTAGCGATGAGGTCGGCACCAACATGTTCCCCATCCCATTCTGCACCTACAAGTACCCTTGGTTCGCTCGGATGGTCACCGGAGCTAGCTCATTGGTGACCATGGCGGTTCGACGGCGACACGTGGTGCTGCTCTAGCCATCCCCAGCAATGGCATGGCCAGGCAAGCGCGTCTATGGCATCTACGAACCCTATCAAAGCTCTACGACGTGGATCGAGCTATGGTGAAGCGATAGTGAAGCTTGGTCACGTGCATGGTGGCACGGCAGCGCGAGTGCAATGGCGGCACGGCGGCGTTCCATTCCAACAAGGCCCGCATTGGCCTTAGACTCCTGCCTTGAGCTAGACCTAGCTCTAACCTAACTCTAACATCTAGAAGCACGTGAGAAAGAGAACTAGGCATGCACAACCATGGCGGTGGGCATGACGGTGGTGCTGTCGGCTCACGGCGGTGCGGCTCAGTGCTCTGGCACCAGTGACGCAGTAGTGGCTCAACGAGCTACGGCTATAGTTTCTAGTACCAACGACGATGATGTAGCAAGAGAGAGAGAGAGAGATGGGAGGAGGGATGGATAGGGCTGGCCACGATGTGCTCAGAGCTCAGCGTCACTCCATGGCCATGGCGGCGATGGTGACATGAAATGTGGCCTTACCCTTGCTTGAATCGTGGTGCTAGCGGGTTGGCAAGGCGGAGGAGGTGGTGTAACACCATAAAATTAGCTACTTTCTAAAAAGAGTAAAATGATTTCTATTAATTATTTTATGCTCATAAAACACATAGGTAAAAGAAAATTTTGTTTAAATTAAAATCCAACATAAGGGTAGCAACATGTTTGCGCATACATGCCGTTGCATTGGTACTTTTGTGATGAGTAGTTTGGAAAATAAATTCAAATCTCAATCTTCAAAATATTATTTTTGAGTAGTGGTTTAAAAATAATTTGAAAACTTGTAAAAACAAAAGTTAGATACGATGCTTTGTTTTCAAAATCCAAAGGCTTGGAAAAGGTTTTAAGATGTGTTAGAACGATGCCACTCTTTTCGGGAATCTTTCCGACCTTTTTCGGGATTAAATTCCTATTTCTTGGAGCTTTGTCTTTTTCATCGATCAATCCAAAAGTCTTTTCAGGAGCTAAAACCACTTTGGTTGTGTTCCTTATCCTTCCATCTATCCCCAAAAATTTTTTCTAGTATTTTTCGGAGCTCAGAGATATTTTTTGGAGCCTAAATAGTAATTCTCCGATTTTCTATAATTATTTTAATTCTGAAAATCAATCTAAAATATCTTCACTTTCCAAAATCTTCAAACCCTGCACATATATATATGTTAGCATAGCCCTCAACGCGAGGATTCCAGAAGTACAGCCCATTTTTTGAGCCGTCACTCGTAGCCCCGCAGATCATATGCCGAAGTTCGAAAAAACTAGGTTTTCGATGAACTTTCGGTGAGCTTTTCTAGCCAAACCGTCGTGTTTCGGCGTCAACCACCACCACCGCAAGGTAGATCTCATGGTTCTCTACACCATAGTGTATCCATTTTGTTGAATCCATCACTATTTGACCGTTTCCCCATCGTTTTTCCTTTTCCATTGACGTTTTCTAGCGAACTTCCATGGATGGGTCTTCTTCTTCGTGCTCTCCGGCCAACCTTGGCGCTGCCCTTGCCTCCTCCCTCCGGGCCACACCACCACGGACCCCATGCCGCCTCCTGACCCAAAGCCCTGCTCCCAGCCGTCTCGCACTCGCATGCCCCTGTGCGTGGTCACGAGGACTAGACGCCTGGTGCTACTCAGTGGCCCGCCTAGCGGGCGGGCCTAGCGCGCCACCGAGCAGACTGCGTTCCGCCATCGGCCAGGAAGGTTCGGTCATCCCCGGCCCCCTCCCTCCTGTGCGTGGTACAACAACTAGCCTACAGTGGCTATGGAGGCCACTGATTCAGAGGATGGAGATGGCCCAAGGTAGAAGATGTAGTTAATTATGTTTTTGCCACTATCTCCGTAGTTTATCCGTTTTAATTTCATTTTAAGTGGTTCAAATTGCGTTAGATTCGTGTCGCTGAGATCTACGCAGTAGCGCTATTAGTTTTCATGTCACATATTTTTAGTATATAATTAAATAATTAATTTAATTAGTCTATACACAGCTAGTTTTATAATTAGAAAAAAAATAATATAAGTAAACTTTGGTCTTTCGTAAGCAAATGTTAATTGGATTAATGTTAACTTATATGTTTCAAATTGTAATATAGTTAAATTAAACACGTTCCATGTACAAAATTCGTGTTAGAGGCTCACATGCTTTTCTCTTTTACGTTGTTAAAGTTTGAATGGATTAAATAATACACACATGTTTATAATTAAAATATGATTAGTTTAACTCATCTTTCTAAATTTGATATATAATTTGACTAATCTGAACTAGTAGATTTCAAATGATTTTGGGTTACTTAAAATAATACGAGCATGCGCAGCACCAAGGCCGAGCACCGTGCTCCTGCCTCACTCCTTGCTAGCTTGCTCACATCAGCATGACGTGCCTTAACTTTATGGCCGTTTTTCTTTAGAAAAATAAATCTAGAAATACACTCCAAATACACCTTCATGGACATGGTCCATGGTGGATCGCTCTCACATGTCAACTTGTATTTGCAAGTTAAAATTGAATTAGCATAAATGGTATCGAGATATTTATAAATAAATTTTGATTAGTTAAACACGTTGCATATGCGATAAACTCGTTTAGTTGCTTTCACATATACTTTATTTTGCAAAGATGTAGCTTAACTTGATTAAATTATATGACATTGTTTAGGAATAAAACATGGGTAGTTTCAACTCAGGCTTCGGATTAAATTATGTTTTAACTAATCTAAATTAATAACACCTTCACATTGTTTTTCTTAATTAAAATAAATCAAGCATTTCGGCTTTTCTTTTTATAATATAGAACTCCGGTAGTCGTTTCTTTTGCACCATAGTTTTGTTATCGACGTGTTCTACACAGTGGCGTTAGTGGTTCTCATGTTACTCAAATGTGTTTTGGCAGTTAAAAAGTTAATTGTATTAATACTATCACTTGCATCATTTTTGGAATATAAAGTCAATATAGGTTTTATATCATGCTCTTTCTTAAGCAATGAATCAAGTTGATTAATGAAAATATCCTTCGATAGTCGCTTTTCCGTTGAATCGCATATAGCGTGTCTTTTGCGGTTGTGTGTTCGTAGTGATATGCCGTTTTGCTTATTTTATTGGTTGGTGTACTGTTCTCATATATTCTTGTTTGTATGCCATGTATGGATGTATGTGTGGTGATATATGGTTCCATCAATCGGTGAGGTTTACGTGGTGATTAAGAAGCTGTTCTCTAAAGACTAGAAGCTGAGAATTGGAAGGATAATATTGAAAGTTGAATACTAAAGGCTTTTGAACGTATTGCTTTGGGGGAAAAGCAATTTAAGGCAAGTATAATATGAGGTTCCCTGTTACCTATTCACTTTAATGCAATCTCAATTCATATGCATATGTTAATGAACCGCCTAGAGTCTATTTACCTTGATATTGATTATCCTGTCCTTGATTTACCTATGGGTTTTGCATGTGGGTAGTATGCTCAGTTTGCTCCAACTAATATTGACTAAAGAATACAATTAAAGCTATATGCAACAGTGGTATTAAAATATGCTTTTTAGCAACATGGACAAAAGGGGGCTAGAGCATTGGGCCTTTTTGGGTGCTCTAGTCTACCCTCCTATAAGGACTAAATCTTAAAGCGGCAAACCAGGACTTACCATACAGCCACGAGAACTACATGGCTCTGGTCTTAGCCTAGTATCTTGATCTATTCTAGTTCATCAGCAGCTTACCTGAAAGGGCAAGAGGAGGGCACTACTTGGTATGTTTCTTTTCCTGCCAGGGTGTGTACTATGTCCGCGACCATAAGTGCCACTCCTGGAGGAGGGTTGCATACGGCTAGACGGCTGAAACCTTAGCGGCTGCTACATATTAGAACGACTTGGTGAAAAGCTTCGTAGTGATCCCTGCCTGACTTATCTTGGAAGTGAATCAAGAGGCGGATCACCTCGGACAAAGGGCTATCATGGTTCATGGTGAAAGTGTACAAACTCTGCTGAGTATAAAATTGATATATTAGTCGTGCTCATAAACATGAGCAAGCCTAGATCCTTTTTGAGATAGATGGTTCTATGGATAGTTTGGGATATGATCAACCTTGATGTTAAATATACTTACACCTTGGGAGCTTAAGCATAACCTAGCAACATAGGTTTAACAAATAAAATATGACCAACTAAAAGTGCTTACCGTAGTTCAGCTATGTCTAGCCTTTTGAGCCTTGCATCCTCTCATGTTATACTTGTTGAGTATGGTGTGCTCACACTTGCTTTACAATCAACAAAAATCTTGGATGGGTACCAGATGGTGGATCAAGTGAAGAGTTTCTTGTGGAGTCCATGAGTACAAGGCGAGTGTTTCCCCTAGTCAACCGTCCCTGTGGAGTATGGAGTCCCAAATAGAAGATTAAGAATAGTTTGCGCTATGCTTCTATAATAGTTGTAAGTTCTGTTTGAATTATGTTCGATATATAATAAAGCATTGTTCTTAATATTCTCCATATTTGTCGCTATATGTGTCGTGTGGACATCCTGGGCACACATATAGTTAGCACTTGGTATTCTTCGGAAAACCGGGTGCGGCAGGTGGTGGCGGAGCTGTGAGCGAGATGGATTGGACGGTTGTGCGGTGGCGGTTGCGTGCAAGCTTAGCGGAGGTGCGGCGGCGATGGTGATGCTATGGTTCTGCATGGGCGCGGCGAAGGCGAGGCACTGAGAGGGCGACAAAGTGAAAGTGAGTGAGCACGGTGGGTGCGTGACGCTTAAGGGTGTGCTTCGTGCCAGACCGGTTAGGCCAACGCTGGTGTACAGCCGCCACGTGGCAGCCACGGCCTGTGGTCGGTCGGCGACTGGCTTGCGCGTGCGGCGCCGATTTAGGCCTAGCAACAGATGACTGACAACGCATCTTAGTGACTCAATAACTCCTAATCCATGGTGAATTGGCAAAAACTTCCTTAATGATAGTTGTAGAGCTACATGAGTTCTCCAACTTTGCTTTAAGAACCATCATCTAATTTTCACTAGTTAACAAACTACATTGCTCTAAAGTGAGGTACTTTGAAACTGAAAATCGTTTTAACACTTAGAAAATTTTGCAAGTCTCAAAACAACATTTTGTTGATACTTGTGAGCTATTTTTGAGCATGCTATGCACCAAATTAGATCTTGACCAAAAAATAAAAGTTGTTACTCTAGTCAAGTACTACAACTTTGCTTAAGGGTGCACTGCCATGCAAACATTCTATGCAATAGTTTAACTTAGGTCAAACATACAACTTGAAAATGAAAGCCTACACTATAACCATGACCTAGAGGCCAAATGGGTCCATGTAATGAATACCAAAGTTGTTCCATGTGACATTCTAAACATGTTTAAGGTACTCCTAAGGTCCCACAAGCATTTTATACGTTGGTCACATGTAAATCCTAGCATATGCAAAGCATTTAGTAACAAACACATGTGATATAAGCAGTCCTAGAGATAAAATTTGAGATGATCATGCTCATGAATGATCAATGATGCTTGTGCTCATGAAATACAAGTGCAAATTGCAATGCTTAACACAGAGGTGTTATAGTGCAAGCCTTAGCATATTTAAGATTTTCTTGCACAAGTTTATTAAGAGAAGGCATTTCATCATCACTATCACTCTCACTAGAGGATGAGCTTTTGTTACCTCATACCATAAGGCACACACGAGAAGAGCTTGATAACAAGTGCTTGTGGCCACACCTCTTGTGATGGTCTTCTTCTTCACTTGAAGAATCATCTCATGACCTTATTGATGTGAGGGCTTTGTCCTTGCATGCCTTCTTCTTTGTCTTGGGTGTGGGCTTGTTTAGACAAACTTCCACAAAGTGCCCCAACTCCCCACATCCATAGAATCCTTTCTTTCTTTGCTCATTTCTTTGATTGGTGAAGATGAAATCTTGAATTTGGATGGGCACACCCTTGACATTGAGCCTTTGGATCATCTTCTCCTCCTTGTTGATAAGTTTGATTGATTCTTCATCAAGGTCGAAGGTGGAGCCATCTTCTTCTTCATCTTTACTTGAGGAGCTTGAGCTTGAGCTTGTCTCAACTTGCTTGCCCTTCATCTTCTTTTTCTCACTACATGCGAGAGCTTTGCCTTTGCTCGATGATGAGGCTTCTTCTTGACCCATCTTCCATGACATTTCAAATGCCACTACCTTGCCAATGACTATGGCCGAGGTCATGGTGCTCAAGTCCTCCATGTTGTGAAGGATGGTGATGATGCTTGCATATTTCTTTTGTGGTAGCACGGAGATGACCTTCCTCATGATGTCCGCATCATCCAGCTTCATTAATCCTATTGAATGGAGCTCATTGATAATTAGATTTAAACGAGAATACATATCACGAACAAGCTCATCATCATTCATTTTAAAGGAATCATAATTTTGTTTAGCTAGACAATGTTTTTGCTCACGAACATTAGTTGTGCCATCATGGAGCTCTTGGAGTTTTAACCAAATTTCATGTGCCATATTTAAAGTGAACACTTGGTTAAACACATCCATGCCAAAAGATTCAAACAAGCAATTTTTAGCTCTAGCATTGAAATGAATTTCTTTTTCTTCACTCTTTATGGGTTTATCAGGGATTCTTAATGGATTTCATCCCGTCATGAGTGACTCTCCAAAACTCAAATCTACCGCCTCAAGGTGACAAGCCATTCTAGCTTTATAGTAGGGGAAGTTAATGCTATCAAAGTGTGGACACCTAGAGGTATCCATCACAACCACTCTAAATAGCATCGGCTCAACGGCGGTGAAGCCAAATGTCCAAATTGAGCCAACCTGCTTTGATACCACTTGTAAGGGACCAAGACGCCTAAGAGGGGGGGGGGGGTGAATTAGGCAACTTAAAACTCTAACTCTAAACTATGACCTCTTTTTCTATCCTTAGCAAAAACCTATGCAAAAGATAAACTATCTAAATGTGCAACTACGGTTTTGCTAGTGAGTTGCTATCTCTACCATAAAAAGGAGTTATGCAACCTTGGTTCCAAAAATATCAGCTAGCCTATCACTAAGCTAGGAAAGTAAAGCACAAACCAAGATTGCAATGTAAATGCAGAAGCTAAAGAGTAAGGTAGAGATATGCAAACTCCCGTCGATGACTCCGGTATTTTTACGAAGATATCAAGAAGCATGCAAGCTTCCCCCTAGTCCTCGTTGGAGCCCCTAGCAAGGAATCCCTCGCAAGGGCCAAGCTCCTGGTCGGATAACTCCATGGACAGCCCCGGGCCTTCTCCACGCGCAAGTGGGTCTCCAGTGTGCCTTCTGGCAAGCCTCTCCCGGACCGCTCCCCGCCGTCTTCACTATCAAGCTTCCGGTCGATACCGCCGTGGGTCTTGTTCCCTTCGGTACACGGTGGCGGCCAGACCACAAACAAGGTTGGTGTGATCTCACAAGACTACAAGCCCCTCCAATGTACAACAATGGTGCGCGCAAGCACCAAGTGGTAAGAGGTGTGCAAACCTCACTAAACATTAGGCCTAAACCTAGAGCAAGCGCATAAGCGGTGGTCTAATCAACCTAAGGACTTCGCAAAGCACCTACGCTAATCACCTAATGAATCACTAAGCACTATGCAAGTGCAAATCACTAAAATGGTGTATCAACACCCTTGGTATATTTCCTCAACTCTCCATATCTCAAATGGCCACTTGGGGGTCTATTTATAGCCCCACAAGTGAGAACTAGCCGTTGGACCCGAGACCCAACTTTCTGCTAGTGACCGGACGCTGATCACGTCCCGATCGGACGCATCCGGTCCTGCTAACCATTGGAGCGCGTGCGTTGATCGGACTCTGGGTCAAGTCCGGTCTCACTAGATCGAATGCGTCCAGTCGCGCTGCCGCCGCTCTAGAACCTTTTGACATGATTGGACGCTAGTTCTTGGAGCGTTCGGTCGTCTAGCCGTCATGTCTAGTCATGCTGAGAGGGTTGCCATTGACGATGAACAATGAAGTCCGTGCATCCGGAAAACTGCCTCGCTCAGCGTCCGGTCATTGTTGTTGACGCCTGCTGTTACTGAGCAACTGATCGGATGTGTCCGGTTCTCTGCCGAGCTCGTTTCTTTGCGATCTTGCATCCGGCTTGGTTCCCATCTTCGTACTTAGACTTTGCTTGATATCTTGGGTCTTCTCTTGTGCTTCTCGGGTCTTTCGTATGGTGTTGATCGTGGGATCATCATGTCGCCTTCATCCAAGTCACGTCTTGCACTCTATTAAACTACAAAACAATTACTTGCAAATTTATTAGTCCAATTTGGTTGTGTTGGTCATCAAACACCAAAATCCAAAGTAAATGGGCTTAGGGTCCATTTTCCTTACAACATCCAATAGCCATGTAGACATCATTGGCACAAAAATATGGCCTCAGATATGTTATAAATTCAAAATACCATAAGGACTCATTGGTGGCACTAGAGCATATGAAACGAAAATGTAGAATCAAGCAAGCACTAGACAGAAAAAATTGTTTAAGGCAGAAGCGAAGGGCCTGTTTGTTTGCCTAGATAGATCTACAGGTGACACGCGCCTGACAGAAAACCAACCAGTGCCACCTCCTAATTCTTTTCAACATCATTGGCCTAACCAGATCTAAAACGTTACAATGTTTCTTTTATACCTCATGTTCAAGCAAGGACCAAAATAGTGAAGCGAACAGGAAAAGGCAAGAAAGGAGACCTGCGGATCGGATTTGTCGCCTCTGCCACTGGCACACGACGGACACTGGACGTCAATGCCACCACGCTCCACCAGGAAGATCCATCGCCTAGCCCTCTAAAAGGATGCGTAAGCCACCACAGCACACTAGGGATCCTCCTGTTGCTGCCGCCACCTGCCACAAGTCCAACGGGCACAAATTTGTTTCTACTTGCAGGGGATAGGGATATATCCAATATATAAGTCAATCTGTCCACATAGAGAACATATACTACTCCAAAGACATGTCAACACAACCAGGAGTCGAGCAGCAAAGGTGGAGACGGTCTATTCCTTGCTCTGGGTCTCGGGTTCGACTCCTAGGTCTCATGGTTTTTTTAGTTTGAATTTATAAACCCTAGCGGCAACAAGTGACACAGCAAGCCGTCGGGTCCCACAGGTCGGATGGAGATGGAGAAAGGTCCCACAGGTACACGTGACACGTAAGCCATCGGGTCCCAAAGGTCGGATGGTCCCACTGGTACACGTGACATACAAACCGTCGGGTCCCACAGGTTGGATGGAGATGGAGAAAGGTGCCATCGGGTCCCACAGGTCGGATGGAGATGATGAAAGGTGCCATCAGGGTCCCATAAGTTGGATGGAGAAGGGTACACAAGCACAAGTGACACACAAGCCGTCAGGTCCCACAGGTCGGATGGAGATGGGGAAAGGTCCCACAGGTTCGGGTCCCATAAGTCGGATGGAGAAGGGTCCCACAGGTACACGTCGCATGGAGAAAGGATCGAGTTGAGACTTCTATGACGAATTGCAAGCGTCACTGGATATGTAGCTGTAGGTCCCATAGGTACACGTCGGATGGAAAAAGTACCGTGTGGAGATCTATGATGAAGCACCGTTCATTACAGATCGAATATTGTCCGTCACAGATGTGTAATTACTTCAATAACAAAGTCCTGTTCGTCACAGTTTTAAAGGAGATCGTCACAGATGAGTCGTGCCAGTGATATATGATGAAACCCTGCGCTCTTCTATGATGTTTTCCAGTGATGATGCCTGATTTCATCATAGATAGGGAGGGTTGCAGGATCGTCACCACTGATCTATGACGAAACTGGAAATATTCGTCATAAAAAGCGCTCTTCTATGATGGTTTCGGATTCGTCATTAACGTTTTCATCAGTAGAAGTGGATATTTCAAGTAGTGGGCGAAACCTGCAACAACGACTAAATGAACCATTAACAGCTATTCGCCCGAGCGAATAGCTTGACTCCAACTCCACGCCCCGGACCGCGCCAATTCAAGTTGGGTCGCTCTTTTCGCTAGGGCGAAAAGAGTTGAGCTGGGCGCAGGGTTTGGGTGGACCTTTACCACTGGACCCGCCACTTCACTCTGACGAGAAGGGAAACAGAGCAGGCATGTCGTGAAATAGGGCGGCTGGTGCCACTTTTGCTTCCCGTTGACCAGATGAGAACTCCGTGACACCGGCTCTCTTCCTCTCCCGCCGTACTGCATTCAGCCTTTCGCTAGAGCGAAAGGCCAGGTGCGCTGATAGGCCGAGACTGTTCCGGCCCACTGCGTTCTTCATTTCGCGCTGTGCGAGATGCTGTGTTCGTTAGCAGGGCGTTAACGGGGCAGCGAATGAGCCCCACGGGGCGCCCAGAGCCTGCCCCCCAACACACGTCAAACCGGTGCGTATCTGCTTCAGGCCGAGGACGGGTTTCGAGGAAATCGATTCCGTCGCTGTCCACCTGTTTCCAGTTGAAGTCCGAATCAACAGTCTTTGACTCTGTAATGCAGCAAGCAAGCAAGAAGATTCATGTATCGGCAATTACGGCAAATCGAGAAAGGCGCCCGCGGTGTCAATCTACAGAACCATGCAAATTCGCATCGAGTACAAGCTGTGACCATGCAAAAGCTAATTATCAAGAGCCTTACAAACAACCAGCACGTACGATCTACAAAGACACGCAAGCTAATCTTGCAAGTGCACATACGTATGGAGGCATCATGCCGCCGCTCCGAGGCCGACATGATCGCCGAGATGAGCTTCCAAGCCATCAAACAAGCTGTCTGACCGCATCAAGCCACCAAGCGAGCCACTAAGCGAGTCGCCCGAGCCGTCAAGCAAGCCGCCCGAGCCATCAAGCAAGCCACCCGAGTCGTAAGCGAGCCATCCATGCAACACCCACCTTCTGGGACATCGTGACACGCTGACAACTCCAGTCGGCCGTCAATCAAATCAAATGCGGCTACTTCAACGATCTCTCCGAATCTGATTTGCCTAAGGCCAACCTAGCGGCATAAGGACGGCGTCGCCCGAAACTACTCACTCCTGACTGTTTGCCGTGTCACAATGATGATTGCCACGAAGAACGGCGCTATGACGACCACGACCGCCGCCATGACGACAGGCTGGAAAGCTCAAGGGCATGGCAATTTCTTTGACACCGACCAGATAACGTCATACGCCGCCGACCAGACATTCTGACTAAAGATAAGTACCCTTCCTATATCTGCATTTAATATAACTTTCTCGTTGGTGTCTCTCTAATTATTTTTTACTCCATTTATTCTCCATGATTAATATCTTTAAAATACTCCATTTATTCTCCATGTTTAATATCTTTAAGATACTTCATTTGTTCTCCACCGACTCGTTGACCAGTCACGTTCTCATTTGTGTTATCCAGAAGCGGCCCTATTCTTGATCTAGCACCTACACGTGCACGGGCAGCAGCGCTTTGCGTCATGGGCGGTCGACAACGGCTCCTTGGCGGCGCCTGTACTATTATGCATAAACAGGGTGTAATCACTACGCTATGGGGTATGGGATAGCCGGGGCTGGTGATGCAATAAAGGACCAACTGGAAGGAAATTAATCATATTTTAAATATGACAACTTAAAACGAACATAATGTTCATCTATAACTGATCAACGAGCTATAGGATCCTTTCATAAGTTTGTCCTAATCTACTCTGTCTTGTTTTCTTCTTCGTCGAACAGGTCTAGGTCGTCGGTTAGCTTGATCGCTGACTTCGCCGCCTCTGCTTCAAGCGTCGGGATCTCCTCGATGGTCGTCCCTCGAGCGAAATCTCCTTCAATCACCTCCAGCCAACCAGTTAAACTGGTCGGATACCTATTTTTCACTGGTCAACTTCGGATACAAGATGTTTGGGGAATGGCTGCTTAGCAAGTCCAGGTCACCAGACAACTTCATCACCAACTCCGACTACTCTTGCGAAGCAAATTCACAGAAGGAAAACACACCTACTAGCTTACTACGTTTCAACGGCGTTGCATGCCACGTGTGCTATTAAGCTGCTCCATGCTGTTCGGATCAGGGTGCTGATACTAGGCAGTACGTCGAGGGCCTTGATAAGTACATGGCAGATGACGCTGGCTATTTTATGTATCAACACTTGAGTAACCTACTTAGGTGGATTCAAGGCCTGCCGACTAGTTAAACTGGTCGGCCACCCATTTTAACTAGTCATATTACCAGTTAAACTAGTCAGCTACAAGTAAAAATGCTCGGTGTTGATGGTAGTTAACAACCATTATAAACCATCAAAGAAACATGAATAAGGGCATAAATATGATCACCAATAAAGGTCTTGGTGAATCTGTATTTTCTGCAGGGTTTAACCAGAAAACCGTCAAGGTGGACCTACATGTCAGATTTAATTGTGCTTATCCGTCGCAAAACGGATACTAGAAGGTTCTAGAGGCTGCCAGGAGGTGCCATCTAGCCCCACCTACAGGCTGCCTGGCCCCTGGGCCCACCTGTCCATCTCCTGAGTTGCAATGTCGGTTCTCCACCGCCTCCTAGGTTGCATCTACGTTGTTCCTTAAGTTGGTTTGATCCAAGGGCTCACATTTGATGCTCCGGCCTATATATACCAGCCCCTACCACCCCCCTGAGGCATCAAGTCATTTGAGAAGATAGAAACCCTAATCATCCTTAGAGCTCCACCATATTCTAGGGCATAGCTAGTTAGGTTAGGTCTAGATGGAGACAAGCAGGCTTCGCTTGGATTACCGATCGTGTCAAGAGCGTGGTTTGGTATAATCCTTGTACCCCATCTCTTTTGTATCACCATTATTTTTATATGCTTGCTACAATTGTTATGACAATATTAGTATTCATCTTATTCACGTTCTTTGTTATAATGTTCATCGTCTACTTTGATTATATACTTAGTATAGCTAGTTTATCATTATGTTTATGCATAAGTTCGCAAAGCGCTCGCTCCAAAGTAGACGGGTTGAGTGGTCAACATTGTGTAAGCGTGGTGCTTATACGTTGTTTACTTACGGATACACTCTATATTCTAGGCCATGTGGTAGATCATAGATGTGGCACTCCCGTTGAGTCCTTTGTAGTCCACTCCCTGAATATAGGTATACAAAGTAAGATCTAGTTATGAAGGAAGACAAGCTTTGTTCTTAATCTTCCTTAGTAATATCCCTTATGTGTAGATATAAAGATGATCTTAGCCATGATTACTAGGTGTAGTTGTAATAATCAATGTATGCTTTGACTTGTAATTAAGAATGACTTAGGAATTATTCCTCTAATATTCTATCTGACCATGCTAATGCCATAGAAAGGAGTACTCTGAGTGATTTATCATTATTGATGATCAATACTGATAATATATATATCGTATCATATGACTTACCCCTATTATAAGTGCTACAATGATATAATTATCTGTGCGCTTGCAAATTTCTTTTTATTCATATATCTTTATATTCTTTCTAGTCACATAAAATGATAAAGAACTACTTAGTATCATTCTAGTAGTGATGCTAGGTAGTACCAATAAGCATCTCTAGCACCATCACTAGGGATGACAACCTAGTAAAGTAATGTTAGGAGATGTAGTTAATTAATAGGTGGCTACTAAAACAAGTGACAAGTTAATAAATATCAACAAGTATTTCTGACACCGTTGTCGGGGAAGGTAGCTAGACAAAGGAAGTATTGATAAACTTATGCTTATTGAAGTGATCGAGATAAACCACTAACCTCTGCTCAAACAGGCTTACCCTTGTTTTGTCTACTTGTGTATCTTATGCAGGGTAATGTATGATCGGTTTTAACCTTCCGACAAACTACGTTGAAGATCCCAAAGCATTAATCGGGAGAACTAGAGCCAAACTCAAGAAAGTCCCAGCTTCAGAATCGGAAGACAACCAGATAAGGCAAAGCTTAACACCTGAATTTGAAGCCATGGCTGACAAGACTCTTCGTGAATTCTCTGCTCCAACCACCGCCAACATCTGTACTGGACCTAATGTCAATGTTGGAGACAATGGATTCGAGCTCAAGCCAGCTCTCATCGATATGGTGCAAACTAGCCAGTTTTGTGGAAAGGCACATGAAGATGCGAGTGCATATCTCCAACACTTCCTGGAGATCTGTAGCACTTTCATCATCAAAGGAGTAACCAAGGATGCCATACTACTTTGCCTCTTCCCATTCTCACTTTTGGGGAAGATGAAGGAGTGGTTATACGCCAACAAAGATAGAAATACTACATGGGATAACTGCACCACTGCCTTCCTAGCCAAGTTCTTTCCCATGGGCAAGACCAATGCTTTGTGTGGGAGAATCTCAAGCTTTCAGCAACAACATGATGAATCTATCCCTAAGGCATGGGAATGCTTTCAAGACTACATTGCGGAATGTCCTCATCATGGGATGGAAAATTGGCTACTCATGTAACACCCTAGGTGTTTGGCTTCCACATTTGCACTTGCATTTCATGAACATGAGCATCATTCATCCATTCATGAGCTTATATCACATGAAACATGATTTTGAAACATTGCAACATGTTGCATATTTCATGTGTGTTGTTTCTTTTATGAGATGAATAGTGTGCAACACTTAAGTGCAACATGTGCAACTCACTTTAGTGAAACAAAGCTAGTTAGTACCATGCAACAAGATCATGAAACATGTGAAACATGACTATAAAACAAATATAACATTTCAAGTGTTTTTCATTGTTTCAGTACATACAATGCTTGATTCTTGTGTGACCAAGGTGTGGTGTGGCTAATAATTCTCTTGAACAACTTAGTGACACCTAGAATGTCATTTGGAACATTGTTCATATTGATCATGTTGCCTAATTGTGATTTCAAATGGTGGTTTGACTTGTTTTGACTCCTGGACCCTTTTGTTTGACTGTTTAAAAAGTGTAGCTTAGAATGTTTGCATGTCTGAGCAACCTAAAACAAAGTTGTAGCAAATTTTGTAAGGAACAAACTTTGTTTAGAAGCCAAGTCATGAAAATGTGCACAACATGCTCAAAATGGTCCCACAAGTTAGTATTGAAGGTTGATTCAACACTTAAAAATATTTCTAAGTCTTAGTTGCAATTTTAGTTTGTTTGAGCCGACTTTGGCTTGATATAACTCATGATCCATTGAGAATTAGTCCTTGGTGCTTAAATAGAAATTGAAGACGGGAGTACGGGCTACAACTTTCATTTTGACTATTTTCGCTGATGATCAACGGATTTGGAGTTTCATGAGCATCAACCATCGCTGTCAGGCGTCGAACGATAACTGAATCGGAGTTTCAGGCATGCTACAGTGACTGTCCGATTTCAGAGATTGACGGTCGTGTGGCGCCACCCGTCGCCGGCCGCCTGACCGCACTGCCATGCGCCGTGACCGTCCTGGTGCTGCTGGCCACGACATGAACCCCCACGTGCCTGCCCGACCAGTTCGCCAGCCCAATTTTCACTTCCATCGCCTCCACCATGCGCAGCAACAGAGCTCCGCCGCTCCGCCATTGCTGAGCAAGCCGCGCCGTCACCTAGCTCGCTCGCCACCGCAAAAACGCGAACCACATCTCCACCATAGCTCCACCATGTCCTCCTCTACCTCGTCGACCGCTTAGTCGAGCCATCCGTGCCTTAGGTGAGGTCCAGTGACCGTTTTTCTGTCACTGTGTCCATGGCCGCGCCTCGCCGGAGCGGAGCTCGCCGTGGGCAACCACCACCATGACCACCTCGTCCTCCTCTCTTTGCTTGGGCAGCACCGTAGCGACCTTGTGGAGCTCATACCGAGCTCGGATGAGACAGCCGAGGCTCGCCATCATTGGCACCTCGCGCCGGAGCTCTGCCGTGCCGCCATCACCGGCGATGAGCCACCTCTGTTGAACCATAGACCTTGCCAGTAGCACTAATCGATTTGCCTCCTCACGTAGAGCATGTAGGTGTCCTTGGTGTCACCGGAGTCCTCGCCGTCGGCGAGCTAGACCAATGCCGCGCCATCGCACGTTGTCTCCCCTGTTCTGTGTCGCTGACCAGCGGGCCCGGCTGACATGCGGGTCCCACGCATTAGTGACAGTTCAGTTGTAGGATAGTTCAAAATTTATAGATTTCTATGCTGATTTGTGAATTTTGTATCTCCTTGTTGGTAGATCCAAATGGTGTGATTCAAATTTTGGTTGACTCACTGTGAAGTCTAGTATTTAAGAAAAATATGACATGAGCACATGATGTAGAAATTTTGGATGAATTAAATAGGAACATGAAATGTGTTTTTAAATGCATGAAAACTTGTTTAAATTATATATTGAGTTTCTAATCCAAAAATTATGAAATTTTGTGGGTAAGCTATTCTTGCTTAGTAGAAGCTCTGGTAAAAATTTGAGAGTCATTGCATGTATGGTTTTTGAGTTATAGATTTTCCTTTTATCATTGATTGATACTTGTGGAAATTTTTGTAAATTATCTAGGAATCCTATGATCATGAACCTTTGTGGGTAGTATCCTAGTACCTTATGGATGCTAGGAAAAATATGAAATCTGTTGCTTGACACTTTTCACTAAGGTTTCCTAATTATGTTATTTTAAGCCATTATGTCTTATCATTTTTGTGTAGGCTGTTATACTTGCTCAAATGATGTGAAATTTTTATAGTGGTCTACTTAGAGCATGTAGTATCTACTGTAATTTTTGTAGATTTAATGGTGTAGTTTTCATATATGTTTACCATTTCCTCTAATTAATTAAATAAATTAAGAAAGGTATTAAAAGAAATGTTTTGGTGATGAACACCCTACTTTCTGGTGTTCTTGTGATATGTGTGATAAGTGAGTAGAGTTAGTTTTGTCCGATTATGTGTTTACATCATAACTTAATAATTATTTTGGGGGCATTATGTCCCTCTGGACAGATCTGGGGACTTTATAAAGTTCCCCATGATATTTTGGTTTGCTGTGAATGTGATGAATACAAAAGTTGTAGATAATTTATGTATCTAGCTCCTGTCAAAATTTGATAGCATTTGGCTTAGTAGTTTAGGAACTACAGTTGTTTAAAGTTAGGTTCTAGTTTTGCCTACTCTCTGTCTTGTGAAGGCATAGTTCTGTTAGTTGAGGAATTCGACCTGGTAAAGGTTGAATCATGCTTTGAGGTTTGAAAATGAATTGTAGACAATTTCATAAGCTTTCCAAATTGTCTTGTTGTATGTCATTTGGATTTATAAATCTCTAGTTATGGTCAGTTTACGGTACCGCTATATAGTCTCCATTTTGCTGAAATACAAATGCTTGAGTGTATGCTTATTGCAATGTTCTCGTTGATTGTTTAGGGGTTAGCCTAACTTGAGAATATGCTTAGGTGCAGGTGCTAGATCATTAACTGAATATGAGCAATTATACATTAGGTTGTATAAACTTGGTAAGTAAAGTGATTTGAATAGGACTTAAGTTGGAATATGCATACTATAGTGAGCATGTGCATTCCCCGAGCATCCCCGACTTCATTCATGCGCATCCATTATATTTATCTTGCGTATTCATGCAATAGGTGTGCTGGAGGGAGTGACGTTGCTGGAGTTCGAGGGAGCCAACCAGGAGGAGGAGCCCGAGGTGCAGGAAGCCGACGAAGCAGCCGCCGCGGAGGAGTTGCCCGAGTGCCCTGACCACCGGCCTTCCTCTTTCCTGAAAGGCAAGCCCCGAAGCATATTAAGCCACCCATGTTTTTACAAATACATTGAGTTTCTTTTATTCATTGATGATGCATTAAGTATAGGAATTGGTTGGAACCAATTGCTGCATTATATATCCCTCCTTGTCCAGATATCGCACTGGAATCCTATTTAAGTTCAGGAACAGGTTAAATGCTTAGCCATGCTTAGTGTGGTAGAAGTCAGGTGATTTCTTGTCACCTACGAGCTTTAGGATGAGGTGGATCATGGTTGGCTATATTTGCTATCGTGGAAAAGAACCATGTTAATAATGAATTAAGACCGGGCGGAGTCTTGTGTAGGTTTGGACATAGTGACTCTGTCTGAGTCGTTTAACGACCGATACGCTGTACATCCTTATGTCATGTTGAACGCAGCCTAATACTTAGCTGGCCGGATAAGTCATTCCAACCGTGAAGCCTAGTAGCACGGTTCAGGCCGGGGACATGAGTAGGGGTCCACAATCTAGATGAAAGTAAGGATGTGCAGGGAATCATTGGCGTAAGCCCAAGGGTAGGTTAAGTCACCGAGCACTCATGTCAGAGTGGTTCTCTAATTTTGCGACAGTGTTCAGACTCGCGACTTCTGAATTGTACCAACGGTGACTTGTTTGTGACCCTGACAGGGGAAGCAAGGTTTGTGTTAGGAATACCCCTCCAGCTGGATAGGAATCGATTCGAATCGCCGTCTCTCCAGGATAGTGAGAACTTGACTAAGCAGCGGCAATGTAGATTCAATTAATTTAATGATATGGTTAAATGGATGATGATGATAAGGTTGCCGTAATGTATACCTGAATGGTATTAATGTTTACACCCTAATAAAATGATTGCTTAGTACAGGTGCTAATATAGATGATAGGTTAGTGGCTAAAAGTCACTACTAGTTTAGGTTAAGAGTTGATCATTATTACTTATGCTTTTCTGCAAAAAGAAAGTGTTAGCCAGATCTACTAAATTAAGCTATGCATAATCCTTGGTGTCATTTGTTTTGGTTTTCGACAGATAAGTCTAGCTAAGTACATTCTCGTACTCAGGGTTTATTCCCTCTTGTTGCAGATGACCTTCTATATCAGGGATTCTGTAAGTATTGTCTCCACCCGGCAGGTGATGAAGACTAGATCATGGGCATGATCTCTGTTTCTCTTATCTAAATGCTTTTGTGGGTTGTGATCAGCAAACCAGTATTTGTATTTGAACTCAGGTGTGTAAGTTAAACTATTTGCTTCCGCGTACTTTACAAGACTTGTTTTGTAATAACGATGACTCTGTGATGATGTAATCTATTTGCAAACATCTGCGAAATGTTGTAACGTATGATATGTTATGTTGAATTACTGTGATCTTGGTTGTATGCAAGTTGGTTTGAAATCCTTCGAGATTTCAGTTGACTACAGGGTTTATATGGGCTCAAGTTTAAGAATTTGATCGTTTGGGCGATTGTTTTTGTACTTGTGCTCTTATAAATTGGTCGGTTCTGTGACAGCTGGCATCAGAGCTAGATTCAACATTAAACATGTCTTACGGCTATTTAAAAACAAAGCTTTTGTTGTGAAAACGGTTTTCCAACTTATAGTTATATATAAGTTTTCAAAAATCAAAATTTTTATGGTGTACTGGTGATCACATCCCTTGTAGCCCACTTCAGGACTTCTAGGTGGCTTATATATAATTACTAACTTGGGGAAAATTGATTGTTTGTATTTCGTCGTCCATGCGGTGTGATATTGCATGGGTGCCATTCGCTTGAATGGTAATGTATGGATCGATTGCCTCTACGCTAAGGTAAGTGTGAGTTGCGAGAGCATGACCGTCCAACCATCGGTCTAGGAGAGAGCTAGTTGTGGTTACTGGAATATACATGTTGCATACATGTATATATGAAGATACTTAATTGTGGGTACATTTGTCGGGTAGTTTGGATACCGAAGTATATATATCTGGGGATGTATATATGGAGAGTGTCTTAGTTACTACATATGTTAATTAGCATTATATCTTGTTGGGTTGGGCTACAATGAAGTTTTCTGCAGGTACGCTAACAACGCACCGTGTAGATCGACTAGTTACCGATAATTGAGAGAACGTATGTATGCCACCGTATATTCTGCTAAAGCTTAAATTTTCTTAGGTTTGTGAGGACGTATGGAACGAGCATGCATCATATTCACTCATGTCATTCATATTGCATTACTCCCTCCCTTATAATTGCTTATCCCAAGTATAAAGTGCAATCTCTCAGCAAAATAATCCTCTCACATGAATTGCATCCCTTTTTGATACAGATGGCCGTGCCCGTGTTTCCTACTGGTAGCAGCACCTTTTTGGACTAGTTCGGTACTCCCACTTTGCTCTAGAGGGTGCTCAGTTTAGTTGGGTACCTGGAGGCACCCAGCTACACGTGGAGGCAGGCGGTACTATTGGGGGATGTACCATGGTACGTCATGACCTTTATAGTGTCGCAAAACCCCACAAGACCATTATGGCATGGGTGGAGCATTGAGACTGATGGGCAAAGCCCATGGGAAGCCGCTCAGGTTGCTGCCCTTGATGTGCTGATGGATATAGCACAGAGCTTTGGGGATGAGTTAGTGGGTGGACCTGCTTCATCCATTCCCTGAGTGTCTCCTACTAAGGCTGAGTGGACTCAGGACGTTGGCCAGGCCTTGGTTTGAGGCCGTGGCGAATGTGTGTAGAGCGACAACGTTGGAATGAGTGCTATGATGGCAGTCTTGAAGCTTTGTCGAGTCAGGAAAAACACCCTTTCTAGTGTGCTAGATGAAGCTAGCAAGGCAATGGCAGCCCAGCACAAGTTCAAGTTGCGTGCCCACAAGTATCGCCATAGGGTGGATGCATGTGGGAGAGCTCAGCAAGAAGTTGAGGAGATTCGTGGTATTGCAAATTATCGTCTGCAACAGTGGGGTCAAACCGCACACGAGAGAGACGAGCTTCATAACTAGCTGATGAACCTCACTATTGAGAGAGATGAGGCTACACAAGAGTTGGATCGTGTGACCTGTCACAGAGATGCAGCTTTAGAGTTAGTAGAAGAAAGACATCAGGGTTGGATGTTGGCTAACCACAACGCCTTTCAAAGGGAGCAAGCACTACAAGAACAGCTTGAAGAGCTTCAGGTTGAGCACCATCAACTGCACAACCATCTATTTCCTATTCCTTGCCCCATCCTAAGGTATCCAAATGTGGGTGGACCTCAAGTGATTGAGGCCGATGACGAAGAAGAGGACGTGCAGATGGATGACAATGCAGCTGAGCCGGCAGATGAAGAAGAAGAGGAAGACCCAGAAGAAGTCCAAGGTGTCTCTGATGTGGATAGCGATCACTTCGATGAGTAGTAGTTAGCAAGTCTCACTAGTTTAAGCTTTTGCAGTCATTAATGTAATGGACTTAAGTGCGATGACTGATGTTGGATGTACCTTTTTAATTCAAACTTGGCAAGTAATGTACTTTAATTCTCTCCCTTCAGGATGCGTATCGTAATGGTTAAGTTTAAAACTTGTCATGTTGGAATGCACTGCGTATGGCGCTAGTAATTGAATTGATGATGTGGGGATTGGAGAATGAATTATTGCCTCTTTTTATTGTATGAAGTTTTCATTCTCGTCAGTAAATTCAGTTTGGCACAATTACATTGTTCCTCTCCAATGTGCTAACATCATCAATAATTACTGGTTGCGCATTGTTGCAGATACCTTGTACTCGTTCCACCGGTGCGGGTGATGATGATGATATTCCACCGCCACCACCACCCACACCCACGAAATTGATGGCAATTCTTGTGGAAGGACAACGCACTATGGCTGAGGCTCTTCGTACAATTGCGAATCATGATGGCTGTGGTCCACACCAAGGACCAGAACCAAATCAATACGGTGACTTCAAGGATTTCCTTGACATGAAACCCCCGATCTTCAAGGAGGCTGAGGAGCCCCTACAAGCTGATGAGTGGTTGAATACTCTCGAGTAGAAGTTCCATCTGCTCCGCTTGACTGAGGTGCTAAAGACTGAGTATGTATCTCACCAACTGAATGGGCCAACTGGCATTTGGTGGAGTCATTATTGGTCCACTAAGCTTGCTAATGCCCAAATCACTTGGGATCAGTTCAAGTCTGCTTTCAGGGGAAATTATATTCCTCCTGGTCTCATGGCGATCAAACATACAGAGTTCATGAAGCTAACCTAGGGGAACAAGAGCTTGAACGAATACCTATAGGCTTTTAACAACCTTACAAGGTATGCTACCGAGTTTATGGACACCGATGCCAAAAAGATTGCTAGTTTCAAGCGGGGACTTAGCCCCAAATTGATGAAGACCATGGGAAATTGCAAGTGTGCTCTTTTTAATGAGTTTGTGAATGATGCTTTATCATAAGAGAACACCAATGCTGTGTATGCTGCTTTGAAAAGTCGTAAGAGGTCCTATGAGGTAGGTGCCTCACAATCTAAGGCTCTAGTCACACAGAAGGGTCCATTCCATCCTCCAGCGTCAGCCGCTAAGTTCCGCCCAACGATGAAGAAAAATCCAGGCAAGACTGGATTCTGCAAGGCCTTTACTATTGCTCTTCCCAAGGGCACTACCAGTCAAGGTAGTTCCAATGTTTTGCCAAGCAACATGCCATGCTAGAACTGCAACAAGCCATGCCACTGTTTGAGGAAGTGTCCTTACCCTAAGAAGAACAACAACCAAGGTGGCCGTCAGGGGCAGGTGAACCACACTAATATTACTGAGATTCCTTCAGGAGAGGTAGTGACTGCTGGTAAGTTTCTGATTGATCAACACCCCACAGTTGTACTATTTGATTCGGGTGCTTCGCATTCCTTTATTAGTCCAGCATTTGCATCCAAGTTTATGCAGAAAATGTATACTGTTGAGGGTGAGGGTTATTGTATTAGGGCTGCTAGTGGTATTATCCTAACCAAGCTAGTAGTTGGGGACGTACAATTTCAGATAGAGGGGCAAAGTTATCAGGTTGATCTGGCAGTTTTACCAGGGCTAGGTATCGATGTGATATTGGGAATAAACTGGATGAGCAGTCATGGAGTGCTTATTGATACATCGACTAGAGTAGTCATGCTCAGAGATCCTGGTAATTAGGAGGGTTTTCTAGTACAGTTACCTAGGGACATCAATCTTTCTTGCACGACTAATGCGGTGCAAACAAAGTCTTTGGCAGATATCCCTATCGTGTGTGACTTTCTAGATGTTTTCCTGATGATTTGCCTAGATTGCCCCCAGATCGAGAAGTGGAGTTCAAGATAGAGTTGCTTCCTGGTACAGCGCCCATCTCTAGAAGGCCATATAGAATGCCTCCCAATGAACTAGCCGAACTTAAGACCCAGTTGAATGAACTTCTAAAGAATGGCCTTATCTGTCCTAGTTCATCTCCATGGGGTTAGCCAGCGATCTTTGTGAAGAAGGATCAATCCCTACGCATGTGTGTAGATTATAGGCCCTTGAATGCGGTTACAATCAAGAATAAGTACCCTTTGCCACGTATATATATCTTATTTGATCAGTTGTCTAAAGCAAAAGTCTTTTCCAAGATTGATTTGAGATCTGGTTATCATCAAATCAAGATTCAGCCTAAGGATGTCCCAAAACCTACATTCTCTACAAGATATGGTCTGTATGAGTACCTTGTTATGTCTTTTGGATTGACCAATGCCCCCGCACATTTTATGTATCTGATGAATTCGGTGTTTATGCCCGAGTTGGACAAATTTGTGGTGGTACTTATAGATGATATCCTGGTCTATTCTGAGAATGAAGAAGATCATGTTGAACATTTGTGGGTGGTTCTCACTAGATTGCGGGAACACCAGTTATATGCAAACTTTAGCAAATGTGAATTGTGGCTTCGTGAGGTACCTTTTCTTGGACACATGTTGTTCGATGGTGGAATTATGGTTGATCCCACCAAGGTGCAAGAAGTGTTGAACTGGAAGGCTCCAATCTCGGTGCACGAGGTTCAGAATTTTCTGGGGTTGGCTGGCTATTATCGTCACTTCATTCTGGATTTCTCTAAAATAGCCAAGCCTATGACTCGGTTGCTACAAAAAGACATGAAGTTTGTCTGGACTCCCGAGTGTGATGCGGCTTTCCATACCCTGCAAACTCTTCTAACTTCAGCTCCGGTTTTGGCACAACCGGATATCGAGAAACCTTTTGATGTGTTCTGCGATGCATCAAGTATTGGGTTAGGATTTGTTCTTATGCAAGAGGGTAGAGTCATTGCTTATACCTCTCACCAACTTCAGAAGCATGAAGTGAATTATCCAACGCATGACTTGGAACTCGCTGCTATTGTTCATGCTTTGAAGGCCTGGAGACATTATTTACTTGGCAATGTGTGCAACATCTACATAGATCATAAAAGTCTCAAGTACATCTTCACTCAGCCAGAGTTGAATATGCATCAGAGAAGATGGCTCAAGTTGATCAAGGATTATAACCTCCAAGTGCACTATCACCCTGGCAAGGCAAATGTCGTAGCAGATGCCTTAAGCAGGAAATCTCATTGCCACTCATTGATTGAGAGTGATGTCCATTTGTCAAAACTCCTTCATCCTACAATCCTTTACAACAACACTGTCAGTTGTACTCTACAGAGTCGAATTATCAAGCTACAGAAGATAGATCCAGGTGTGTTCCACATCAAGCGCAAGATGAAAGAGCAAGAAACCAAATATTTTTGAGTAGATGAGGATGGCGTGTTATGGTTCAAGGATAGGTTGGTGGTTCTGAAGGATAGAGAACTTAGAAATCAAATCATATCCGAAGCCCAATCCTCTAAATTATCTATTCATCCTGGTAGTAGCAAAATGTATCATGATTTGAAGCCTCGCTTTTGGTGGACAAAAATGAAGAAAAAGATAGCCACTTATGTGGCTAGGTGTGACACTTGTTATCGAGTCAAGGCTGTGCACATGAAAGCTAGATTACTTCAGCCACTCTCTATTCCAGGTTGGAAATGGGAGGAGATAAGTATGGATTTTAGTGTTGGACTTCCTACTACTCAGAGGAATTTTAACTCTATTTGGGTGATTGTAGACCGTCTGACCAAGTCTGCACACTTCATTCCTATCCGCATAGATTTCCATCCAACTGACTATGCGGAGTTGTACTTTAATCAGATAGTCTGACTTCATGGGATCCCTCGTACTATTGTCTCGAATAGAGGACCACAGTTCACTGCTTGCTTTTGGGAGCATTTACACGGATTATTAGGAACTAAGTTAGTAAGAAGTTCTGCCTATCATCCTCAAACCAATGGACAAACTGAATGAGTTAATCAAATCTTAGAAGATATGTTGATAGCATGTGTCATCTCGGCTAAGGGCTCATGGAAAAAATGGTTGCCCCTAGCTGAATTCTCTTACAATAATAGTTATCAAGAGAGTATCAAGATGGCACCGTTTGAAGCTTTGTATGGCCGGAAGTGTAGAACCCCATTGAATTGGGTAGAAGCCGGTGAAAGGAGATATTATGGAATTGATTTTGTTCAAGAAGCCGAAGAACAAGTCCGTACCATCTAAACCCACATGGTCGCAACTCAAGCTAGGCAGAAAAGTTATGCTGATCGACGTAGAAAACCTATTGAGTTTGAAGTTGGAGACTTCATTTATCTGAAAGTCTCACCCATGAAGAGTGTCCAATGCTTTGGTGTGAAGCAAAAGCTTGCGCCGAGATATGTTGGTCCGTTTGAAATCATTGGACAAAGTGGTAAGATGGCGTACAAGATTCAATTACCTCCTGAGATGAGTGCTATCTTCAATGTCTTTCATGTATCCCAATTGAAGAAATGTCTTCGCGTCCCTGAAGAGATAGTTCCATTGGGGGATATCGAGTTAAAATCAGATTTGACCTTTGAAGAAAAGTCAGTCCGAGTGATTGACACTCGTGAGCAAGTGACTCAGAGTCAGGTGGTCAAGTTTTACAAAGTCATGTGGAGTAATCAGGGTAGTGAACGCGATGCAACGTGGGAAAGAGAAGATTATTTGAGGGATGGTTATAAGGAATTCTATCAACAATGGTACGTTTTTCAAATCTCAGGACGAGATTTTTATAAGGGGGGAGGGCTGTAACACCCCAGGTGTTTGGCTTCCATATTTGCTCTTGCATTTCATGAACATGAGCATCATTCATCCATTCATGAGCTTATATCACATGAAACATGATTTTGAAACATTGCAACATGTTGCATATTTCATGTGTGTTGTTTCTTTTATGAGATGAATAGTGTGCAACACTTAAGTGCAACATGTGCAACTCACTTTAGTGAAACAAAGCTAGTTAGTACCATGCAACAAGATCATAAAACATGTGAAACATGACTATGAAACAAATGTAACATTTCATGTGTTTTTCATTGTTTCAGTACATACAATGCTTGATTCTAGTGTGACCAAGGTGTGGTGTGGCTAATAATTCTCTTGAACAACTTAGTGACACCTAGAATGTCATTTGGAACATTGTTCATATTGATCATGTTGCCTAATTGTGATTTCAAATGGTGGTTTGACTTGTTTTGACTCCTAAACCCTTTTGTTTGACTGTTTAAAAAGTGTAGCTTAGAATGTTTGCATGTCTGAGCAACATAAAACAAAGTTGTAGCAAATTTTGTAAGGAACAAACTTTGTTTAGAAGCCAAGTCATGAAAATGTGCACAACATGCTCAAAATGGTCCCACAAGTCAGAATTGAAGGCTGATTCAACACTTAAAAATATTTCTAAGTCTTAGTTGCAATTTCAGTTTGTTTGAGCCAACTTTGGCTTGATATAACTCGTGATCCATTGAGAATTAGTCGTTGGTGCTTAAATAGAAATTGAAGATGGTAGTATGGGCTACAACTTTCATTTTGACTATTTTCACTAATGATCAATGGATTTGGAGTTTCATGAGCATGAACCATCGCTATCAGGCATCGAACGATAACTGAATCGGAGTTTCAGGCGTGCTACAGTGACTGTCCGATTTCAGAAATCGACGGCCGCATGGCGCCACCCGTCGCCGGCCACCTGACCGCGCTGCCTTGCGCCGCGGCCGTCCTGGCGCTGCTAGCCACGACATGAACCCCCCACGCGCCTGCCCGACCAGTTCGCCAGCCCAATTTTCATTTCCATCGCCTCCACCGCGCATAGCAATAGAGCTCTGCTGCTCTGCCATTGCCGAGCAAGCCGCGCCGTCGCCTAGCTCACTCGCCGCCGCAAAAACATGAACCACATCTCCACCACAGCTCCGCCATGTCCTCCTCTACCTCATCGACCGCTTAGCCGAGCCATCCATGCCTTAGGTGAGGTCCAATGACCATTTTTCCATCGCCGTGTCCATGGCCACGCCTCACTAGAGCGGAGCTCACCGTGGCCAACCACCACCATGACCTCCTTGTCCTCCTCTCTTTGCTTGGGTAGCACCATAGCGACCTCATGGAGCTCATACCAAGCTCGGATGAGGTAGCCGAGGCTCACCGTCGTTGGCACCTCGCGCCGGAGCTCTACCGTGCCACCATCACCGGCGACGAGCCTCCTCCGTTGAACCATAGACCTTGCCAGTAGCACCAATCGATTCACCTCCTCACGTAGAGCACGTAGGTGTCCTTGGTGTCACCGGAGTCCTTGCCGTCAGTGAGCTAGGCCACCACCACACCATCACACGCCGTCTCCCCTGTTCTGTGTCGCTGACCAGTGGGCCCGGCAGACACGTGGGTCCCATGCGTCAGTGACAGTTCAGTTGTAGGATAGTTCAAAATTTACAGATTTCTATGCTGATTTGTGAATTTTGTATCTCCTTGTTGGTAGATCAAAATGGTGTGATTCAAATTTTGGTTGACTCACAGTGAAGTCTAGTATTTAAGAAAAATATGACATGAGCACATGATGTAGAAATTTTGGATGAATTAAATAGGAACTTGAAATGTGTTTTTAAATGCATGCAAACTTGTTTAAATTATATCTTGAGTTTCTTTGATCCAAAAATTATACAATTTTGTGGGTAAGCTATTCTTGCTTAGTAGAAGCTCTGGTAAAAATTGGAGAGTCATTGCATGTATGGTTTTTGAGTTATAGATTTTCCTTTTATCTTTGATTGATACTTGTGGAAATTTTTGTAAATTATCTAGGAATCCTATGACCATTAAACTTTGTGGGTAGTATCCTAGTACCTTATGGATGCTAGGAAAAATATGAAATCTGTTGCTTGACTCTTTTCTCTAAGGTTTCCTAATTATGTCATTTTAAGCCATTATGTCTTATCATTTTTGTGTAGGCTGTTATACTTGCTCAAATGATGTGAAATTTTTATAGTGGTCTACTTAGAGCATGTAGTATCTACTGTAATTTTTGTAGATTTAATGGTATAGTTTTCATATATGTTCACCATTTCCTGTAATTAATTAAATAAATTAAGAAAGGTATTAAAAGAAATGTTTTGGTGATGAACACCCTACTTTCTGGTGTTCTTGTGATATTTGTGATAAGTGAGTAGAGTTAGTTTTGTTCGATTATGTGTTTACATCATAAGTTAATAATTATTTTGGGGGCATTATGTCCCTCTGGACAGATCTGGGGACTTTATAGAGTTCCCCATGATATTTTGGTTTGCTGTGAATGTGATGAATACAAAAGTTGTAGATAATTTATGTATCTTGCTCCTGTCAAAATTTGATAGCATTTGGCCTAGTAGTTTAGGAACTACAGCTGTTTAAAGTTAGGTTCTAGTTTTGCCTACTCTCTGTCTTGTGAAGGCATAGTTCTGTTAGTTGAGGAATTCGGCCTGGTAAAGGTTGGAATCATGCTTTGAGGTTTTAAAATGAATTGTAGACAATTTCATAAAATTTCCAAATTGTCTTGTTGTATGTCATTTGGATTTATAAATCTCTAGTTATGGTCAGTTTACGGTACCGCTATATAGTCTCTATTTTGCTGAAATACAAATGCTTGAGTGTATGCTTGTTGCAATGTTCTCGTTGATTGTTTAGGGGTTAGCCTAACTTGAGAATATGCTTAGGTGCAGGTGCTAAGTCATTAACTAAAGATGAGCAATTATACATTAGGTTATATAAACTTGGTAAGTAAAGTGATTTGAATAGGGCTTAAGTTGGAATATGTGGACTACAGTGAGCATGTGCATTCCCCGAGCGTCCCTGACTTCGTTCATATGCATCCATGATATTTATCTTGCGCATTCATGCAATAGGTGTGCCTGAGGGAGTGACATTGCTAGAGTTTGAGGGAGCCAACCAGGAGGAGGAGCCCGAGGTGCAGGAAGCCGACGAAGCAGCCGCCGCGGAGGAGTTGCCCGAGTGCCCTGACCACTAGCCTTCCTCTTTCCTGAAAGGCAAGCCCCGGAGCATATTAAGCCTCCCATGTTTTTATAAATACATTGAGTATCTTTTATTCGTTGATGATGCATTAAGTATGGGAATTGGTTGGAACCAATTGCTGCATTATATATCCCTCCTTGTCTAGATATCGCACTGGAATCCTATTTAAGTTCAGGAATGGGTTAAATGCTTAGCCATGCTTAGTGCGGTAGAAGTCAGGTGATTTCCTGTCACCTACGAGCTTTAGGATGAGGTGGATCATGGTTGGCTATATTTGCTATCATGGAAAAGAACCATGTTAATAATGAATTAAGACCGCGCGGAGTCTTGTGTAGGTTTGGACATAGTGACTCCGTCTGAGTTGTTTAAGGACCAATACGCTGTACGTCCTTATGTCATATTGAACGCAGCCTAACACTTAGCTGGCTAGATAAGTCGTTCCGACCGCGAAGCCTAGTAGCTCGGTTCAGGCCGAGGACGTGAGCAGGGGTCCATAATCTAGATGGAAGTAAGGATGTGCAGGGAATCATTGGCGTAAGCCCAAGGGCGGGTTAAGTCACCGAGCACTCATGGCAGAGTGGTTCTCTGATTTTGTGGCACTGTTCGGACTCACGACTTCTGAATTGTACCAATGGTGACTTGTTTGCGACCCTAACGGAGGAAGCAGGGTTTTTGTTAGGAATACCCTTCTAGCTGGATAGGAATCGATTCGAATCGCCGTCTCTCCTAGATAGTGAGAACTTGACTAAGCAGCGGCAACGTAGATTCAATTAATTTAACGATATGGTTAAATGGATGATGATGATAAGGTTGCCACAATATATACCTGATATGGTTATTAATGTTTGCACCCTAATAAAATGATTGCTTAGTACAGGTGCTAATATAGATGACAGGTTAATGGCTAAAAGTCACTGCTAGCTCAGGTTAAGAGTTGATCATTATTACTTATGCTTTTTTGCAAAAAGAAAGTGTCAGCCAAATCCACTAAATTAAGCTATGCATAATCGTTGGTGTCATTTGTTTTGGTTTTCGACGGGTAAGTCTAGCTGAGTATATTCTCGTACTCAGGGTTTATTCCCTCTTGTTGCAGATGACCTTCTATATGAGGGATTCTGTAAGTATTGTCTCCACCCGGCGGGTGATGAAGACTAGATCATGGGCATGATCTCTGTTTCTCTTATCTGAATGCTTTTGCGGGTTGTGATCAGCGAACCAGTATTTGTATTTGAACTCGGGTGTGTAAGTTAAACTATTTGCTTCCGCGTACTTTACAAGACTTGTTTTGTAATAATGATGACTCTGTGATGATGTAATCTATTTGCAAATGTCTGCGAAATGTTGTAATGTACGATATGTTATGTTGAATTACTGTGATCTTGGTTGTATGCAAGTTGGTTTGAAATCCTTCAAGATTTCAGTTGACTACCGAGTTTATATGGGCTCAAGTTCGAGAATTTGATTGTTTCGGCGATTGTTTTTGTACTTGTGCTTTTATAAATTGGTCGGTTCTGTGACAACTCATGTAGACCTTCTACCATGTGTTGACTAATAGTACCCATGAGACTATGGATGCTGCTACCGGAGGTGCATTTCTATCACTCACGCTTTCCAGCTACAACTGCTCTTGTAGAGAAGATGGCCTCCAACTAAGGTTAGAATGAAGAACGAGTTCAGACCCACAAGAGGGGTGGAGGTATGCATAAACTCAAGGAGGTAGACATGTTGTCTGCCAAGATGGACCTGCTGATGAAGAAGCTCGAAGACCGAGCTAATGAGAAGAAAGAAGTCATGCACATTCATGATTCCCGCATGACATGTGAAGAGTGTGGAAACACTAGGTATCTAGGGAACAACTGTCCTAGAATTCATGAGGATGTGAACTTCGTCAATAACAACTACTAACATCCTAATGGAGATGGGGATCCTGATCTTCCATCAGGTGATGGTAACTATCGTTGTGGCGGAGAGTGACACACCGATCTGGCTTTAGATCGAAAGATCGAACCCTGCAATCTTAGCACCACCGCTCCTCTGGTTATTAACCAAGTCACGGACCAGGTTGACCTCGCCAAGAAGGCTAATCCCTGCCTGCGCAACGAAGAACACAAGCAAGAACGAGAAAGAAAGCAACCAAATTGCAGATGATTGATTAATCTCACAAGTTGGGGTCTCACAAACCGAAGAACGGTGAAACTGTTTCTTGACAGAATAATCTAAGCAAAACCCAAACTCTAATGGAGGGGTGACAGCTGTTTATGAAGACTCTAGGGTCGTGCAAGACCCCTGGATGCGCCCCTAATGGGCCCAAACTCGATACATGGTCCAATGGACCAAAAGACGGTGTCGCAGCACCCTGGCAGATTCTAGACGCTGACTTGTTTCGACGATTCCTATTGATTCCGAACAGATTTTGACATGAAACCACTTGGATTGGCTTCCTTATCAAATTAGCTTTCCATCCATATGTGGATCATCAAAAACGGAGTCCGGATGCGTCCTGGGCGACCAGTTTAAGGCAAACTGGTCCTGGAGGCCGAGGCAGACTCGAATTCGTGTTGGACTGGGCCTCCGGCTTGTGTTGGACGTCCTTGCTGGTCATCATCACCTCCTCCACGTCCTCTTAGTCCCTCTTGACCCTCTCCAATGTTCCTAAGCAAGATAACATCATTAGGTAGTAGTCTATTCTCAAAAGTATGAAAAGGATCGCTTAAGAACGAGCTCACCTGTAAATTGAGTTGACGCATTCGAGCCCGGATCATTGGACCTTGCATGACGGTTGAAGGATCAGCTGGTACATCCAAAGGAGTGATGTCCTCATCATCCTCCCCCTCTTGAATTGGAGTCGTCCTCGACTCAAGCTCATCTTCTTCTCCCAAATAAGGTTTCAAATCTGCAATGTTAAATGTGGGACTAACCCCAAACTCAGGTGACAACTCAAGTTTGTATGCATTATCATTTATTTTCTCAATAATCTTATAAGGACCAGCTGCTCTTGGCATTAATTTAGACTTACGTAGCTCAGGAAATCTATCTTTTCTTAAATGTAACCAAACCAAATCACCCGGTTCAAGTTTAATCTCTTTTCTACCTTTACTACCAGCAATTCTATACTTTTCATTCATGCTTTCAATATTTGCTTTAGTTGTTTCATGCAACTTACGAATAAAATCAGCACGCTCTCTAGCATCACTATGTATTCTCTCAGTGGTAGGTAAAGGCAAAAGATCAATAGGAGCACGGGGGTTAAAACCATACACTACCTGAAAAGGACTTACCTTGGTGGTGGAATGTTTCGTCCTTTTATATGCAAACTCCACATGTGGCAAACACTCTTCCCACATCTTCAAATTGCGCTTCAAAATGGCTCTCAACATGGTGGACAATGTTCGATTCACAACCTTAGTTTGCCCATCAGTTTGGGGATGACATGCTATAGAAAACAGCAGCTTGGTCCCCAATTTATTCCACAACGTGCGCTAAAAATGACTCAAGAATTTTGCATCACGATCTGAAACAATAGTAGAAGGCATACCATGCAAGCGAATAATTTCTTGAAAGAAAAGGTCAGCAATATGAACAGCATCGTCGCTCTTATGACAAGGAATAAAATGTGCCATCTTAGAAAAACGATCAACCACCACAAAAATACTATCCCTCCCCCTCTTAGTCCTTGGCAATCTCAACACAAAATCCATAGATATATCTGCCCAAGGAGTAGAAGGAACAGGAAGAGGCATATACAAACCATGTGGGTTCAATCGCAACTTAGCTTTTTGACATGTGGCACACCGAGCCACGTACCGCTCCACATCACGCCTCATCCTAGGCCAAAAGAAGTGTGTGGATAGCACCTCCTCCATCTTCTTGGCACCAAAATGTCCCATCAATCCACCTCCATATGCCTCCTACAACAACAAAAGACGAACGAAACCAACTGTAATGCATAGGCGGTTAGCTCTAAACAAAAACCCATCGCTGATCATAAACTTATTCCATGTGCGTCCCTCTCTACAATTAAGCAACACATCCTTAAAATCAGGATCAAGCGCATATTGTTCTTTAATGGATTGAAGACCAAAAATCCAGCAATCAAGTTGAGACAACAATGTATATCTTCTAGACAAAGCATCAGCAATCACATTATCCTTCCCTTTCTTGTGTTTGATAATATAAGGAAAAGACTCAATAAATTCAACCCATTTAGCATGCCTACGATTCAGATTATTTTGAGAGCGAAGATACTTAAGTGATTCATGATCAGAATGAATAACAAATTCTTTAGGCCACAAATAATGACGCCACGTCTCTAAAGAACGGACAAGTGCATACAATTCTTTATCATACGTGGAATAATTAAGAATAGGACCATGTATTTTTTTCACTAAAGTAAGCAACATGTTTACCATCTTGCATCAAAACACCACCAATGCCAACTCCACTAGCATCACATTCTAGCTCAAAAGTCTTACCAAAATTTGGAAGTTGCAGCAATGGTGCATGTGTAAGCTTGTCCTTCAAAGTGTCAAAGGACTCCTCATGTGCCTCTCCCCAATGAAACACCACTCCTTTCTTCGTCAACTCATGCAATGGGGCAGCAATGGTGCTGAAATCTTTGACGAAGCGGCGGTAGAATCCTGCAAGACCAAGAAAACTCCTCACCTGTGTGACAGTTTGGGGAACCGGCCAGCTCTTTATGGCTTCAATTTTCATCTCGTCCACCTCAATTCCCTGTAGAGTTACAACATAGCCAAGAAAAGAAACTCAATCCGTGCAAAAGATGCACTTCTCAAGGTTACCAAATAAACGTGCATCACGTAAGGCATTAAAAACAGCACATAAGTGATCCATATGTTCATCAAAAGACTTGCTATAAATCAATATATCATCAAAGTAAACTACCACAAAATGACCAATAAAAACTCTTAAAACCTCATTCATTAAGTGCATGAAAGTGCTAGGTGCATTTGTCAGACCAAAAGGCATAACTAACCACTCATACAACCCGAATTTGGTTTTAAATGCAGTTTTCCATTCATCTCCAAGTTTCATTCTAATCTGGTGGTAGCCACTTCGCAAGTCAATCTTAGTGAAAATTATAGAACCACACAACTTATCAAGCATGTCGTCTAGCCTAGGAATAGGATGATGATACCGAATAGTAATATTATTGATGGCTCTACAATCAACACACATACGCCAACTTCCATCTTTCTTAGGAACCAAAAGTACAGGAATGGCACAAGGACTAAGGCTTTCATGTACATACCCACGGTCCAAAAGGTCTTGGACTTGCCGCTGAATTTCCTTAGTCTCCTCAGGATTGGTTTGATATACAGCTCAGTTGGGCAAGGTCGCTCCTAGAATCAAATCGATTTGATGCTCTATCCCTCTCATAGGTGGCAGCCCCGAGGGTATCTTAGCTGGAAAAATGTCCTCATACTCCTGCAAAAGGTTAGTGATAGCAGGATGTACCGAGCTAACAATATCATCAAGTGAAAACATAGCTCGTTTGCATACCAAAGCATAGCAAATATCATCATCAGAAATTTTAGCAAAGTCACATTTTGTTGCAAGCATAACACCACCCTTCAATTTAATCCCCTCAGCCTTAGAAATAGATGTAGACTTATCCTTTTTAGGTGGGAAAATAGAATTAGCAACTTGCTGATTTTCAGATTGAACATCATTCAAACTAGCAGCGCGTTCTCTATCAGCTTGTACAATTTGAGCAGGGGTCAAAGGTACCAAAGTAATTTTCTTTCCTTTATGCACAAAAGTGTATTTATTACTTCTACCATGGTGTGTAGCATCATTATCATGTTCCCAAGGACGACCCAATAAAAGTGAACAAGCTTGCATAGGTACCACATCACAATCAATAGAATCAGCATAAGAACCAATGAAAAATGAAACTCTGCAAGTTTGTGTTACCTTTGCTTTACCAGAATCATTTAGCCACTAAATATGATATGGACGTGGGTGTGGGCGTGTGGTCAAGCTAAGCTTCTTGACCAAATCAGAACTAACCAAATTGTTGCAGCTACCTCCATCAATAATGACACATGCTCGACGGTCACTGATGACGAAGAAAATCTGGAACAAGTTATGGCGTTGTAGCTTCTCAGGCTGCTGGACTTGTGAGCTGAGCACCCGCTGTACAATAATGCTCCTATAGGACGCCGTGGCCTCGTCACCAAGGACTTCACCGTCCTCCTCATCTGCATCTTGGTCTTCTTCATCCTCAATGTCAGAGGTGCTGATGTAACCATCTTCTGTAGCAATATATGCCCACTGACTTGGGCAGTCCTTCTGCACATGGCCAATGCCATGGCAGCGGTGGCACTGAATACCCAAAGTGCGTCCCGTTGATGCAACGGATGAGGAACTCTTGGTAGGCACCTGCAAAGAAGTTTTACCTAAATCTGAAGGTCGTGCGGGAGGTGTCTTAGGTGTAGCGGAAACTCCAGAGGCTGTTGGTCGCTTGCTCACTGGTGGAGGCATCCGAAAAGTGGTTGGCTTGGTCAGCCCCGAAGATGGTGCCGAGCGTGGCGTGTATGTGCTGGTGCTGACCTTGCTCTTGCCCTGCTGTTCACGCCCCTGCAATTCCTTTTCTACAAGCATAGCAAACTGAAACAACTGGTTGACAGTGTTAAATTCTTTATAATCAACAATGTCCTGAATGTCACGCCTCAAACCAGAATAAAAACAACAAATGGCATCTTCGTTTCCCTCTACAACACTACAGCGCATCAATCCCTTTTGGAGCTCACCATAGTAATCCTGTATAGATTTATCTTCTTATTCTAAACGCATCAATTTCTTACACAAGTCTCTATGATAAGAAGGAGGAACAAAACGATCACGCATAGCTACCTTAAGTTCTTCCCATGTACCAGGTAAAGCATCTTGTGCAGCTAGCCCATTCCACCAAATAATGGCAAAATCCTTAAACTCACTAGTAGCTTGTCTAACTCTATGCTGCTCAGGTACAAGGTGGGCACTAAACTTTTGTTCTACCGTCATCTCCCAATCAAGATATCCCTCAGCATCATAATGACTTGAAAAAGATGGTATTGTGAACTTAATCTTAGCATAAGGATCATCGGGCACACGGTGATTATTACCTTGACGGTGGTGGTGGTGGACACCACCCATACCTATCGTGTTGTGGCGAAGACGTTGTCGTAATCTCTCTTGTCGGATAGCTGCTCGACCTATGTTTCTAGCGGCATCATGCACCGTGTCTTGACCATCGGTGTTGCTGCCGGAAACGTCGTTGTTGCCCGCCACAAAGGTTTCCAACTCAGTAACCTTGTCAGTTAGCGTGGAAATTTGCTTGTCCAATCTCTCCATGCTATTGCCAATGTTGAGTTCAATGAGTGCGTCAGTGATGGCCTTCCTGACGGCCTCATTCATCCTTTTTTGGGCATCCTCTACAACAGCTTGTAGTTGCTCTTGGCTGACACACTCGCTGAAACCCTTAGGATTGTTATCTGTAATCTGTTCACCTCCTACCATTGAAAACACAAAAATAGGTGAAAGTTATCCCTACCAAATGACTACGTGGTTGTAGTGGTGTCACTTTTCATAGCAAGTGGAAGCGTCTTACCAAGCTCTTACCAAGTTCTTACCAACACAAGCAGTGGGCGGTACAACCGACGGCTGGTTCATGATACCTGTGAGGTAGTGGTACCGAGATTGCAAGACCCTTTGTCTGTACTGATCTGAAGAATTTGTGGAGCTTGGAAGGCAAACAAAGAGTAATATGTATATCTGGCACACAAGTCAGTAACAGAAAGTAATGCTGAATTATAGTCCAAAGTACTTGTTCTCGTTGCTGGTCTAAAGTGTTGCAAGTACCAGGTTGTGACAAAAGTATGGTGGATAGCAAGGTGATAGGTATGAGAAAAACATGTATGGTGGATGGAAACAGCAACACAAACAAGGAACCAGATAGCACACGCAAACACAGCTCACTTTGGGCTTCTCTATGTGCTCCTCTAGATATTGTTCCTCTTTTGCCCCTCTCTTTTTTTCTATTTTTTGGGCTATCGTTGTTTTTTTTGGGAAATTTCGACTTTTTTATTTTATTTTTTTGATATTTTTCCTTTACTTAGGAGCACAAAAGCAGTAACCACAGAAAATATGAGCTCAAACAAGTGTAAGACGTGGCCTGTGGAATTTTTAGAAAACTGGATGAAAATTGATAAAAACCTTGTGACCACGAAATGAGGATCTTGTGACCACTTTTTGGCCAATCTAAAAATTCCAAAAAAAATTTCTGATCGATTTGCATATATGGAACGTCGAAAACAGAGTTCGTATGCGAAAACTGGACTAGTTTTAAGAATTGGCTCCAAATTAGAGGACAAAACGGGAACAATGTGTGCAAAATTGGTCACTACAGCCAAGATTTGATGGAAACGATGGGGAAAACACACGAACTGGACTCTAACACGACCTAACCAGCAACAAGACCTTAACCAGGACATAAACTCAACACGACGGACTCTGAAACTAAAATATGCAAAGGCTATGGCGCGGAAGGTTCTAGGATAGGAAAAACAAATATGGCACTGGACTATGGGACGAATACAAAACACTCAAACTAGGGGATAAAAGTGAACCTGACGGTATACCTTAGCTCTGATTACCACTTAATGGAGACGGGGATCCCGATCTTCCGTCAGGTGATGATAACTATCGTTGTGGCGGAGAGTGACACACCGATCCGCCTTCAGATCGAAAGATCGAACCCTGCAATCTTAGCACCATCGCTCCTCTGGTTATCAACCAAGTCATGGACCAGGTTGACCTCGCCAAGAAGGCTAATCCTTGCCTGCGCAACGAAGAACACAAGCAAGAACGAGAAAGAAAGCAACCAAATTGCAGATGATTGATTAATCTCACGAGTTGGGGTCTCACAAACCAAAGAACGGCGAAACTGTTTCTTGATAGAATAATCTAAGCAAAACCCAAACCCTAATGGAGGGGTAGCGGCTGTTTATGAAGACTCTAGGGTCGTGCAAGACCCCTGGACGCGCCCCTAATGGGCCCAAACTCAATACATGGTCCAACGGACCAAAAGACGGTGTCGCAGCACCCTGGCAGATTCTGGACGCTGACTTGTTTTGACGATTCCTGTTGATTCCGAATAGATTTTGATGTGAAACCACTTGAATTGGCTTCCTTATCAAATTAGCTTTTCATCCATATGTGGATCATCGAAAACGAAGTCCGGATGCGTCCTGGGCGACCAGTTTAAGGCAGACTGGTCCTGGAGGCCGAGACAGACTCGAATTCGTGTTGGACTGGGCCTCCGGCTTGTGTTGGACGTCCTTGCTGGTCATCATCACTTCCTCCACGTCCTCTTAGTCCCTCTTGACCCTCTCCAATGTTCCTAAGCAAGATAACATCATTAGGTAGTAGTCTATTCTCAAAAGTATGAAAAGGGTCGCTTAAGAACGAGCTCACTTATAAATTGAGTTAACGCATTCGAGCCCGGGTCATTGGACCTTGCATGACGGTTGAAGGATCAGCTGGTACATCCAAAGGAGTGATGTCCTCATCACATCCTCAGCAAAATCAAGGATGGAACTAGCAATAGAGGTTGAACTACCAAAGTAACTACCAAGGTAACCCTCAAGGTAACAATTATAATAACTTCAATAAACCACTATCGATAGAATATCGTCGGCAGTCCTCCGAGGAGTATCCCACGAAGGTAGATTGATCTGCAGTGGTGCACATAATTATAACACCCCAGGTGTTTGGCTTCCACATTTGCACTTGCATTTCATAAACATGAGCATCATTCATCCATTAATGAGCTTAGATTGCAACATATGTTTATATTCCATGTGTGTTTGTTTTATGAAATGGATAGTGTGCAACACTAAAGTGCAACTTGTGCAACTCACTCTTGAAACATGTCACATACTTTAGTGAAACATGGTTAGTTAGTACTATGCAACAAACTCATGAAACATATGAAACATGGCTTTGAAAGAAAAGTAGTAATTCACTTGTGTTTTCCTTGTTTCAATGCATGTGATGCATGATTTTGGTGTGATCAATGTGTGGTGTGGTTAATTATCCCCTAAAACACCTTAACTACACTTAGGGTACATAGTGGAGCACTGTTCATGTTAACTAAATTGACTAATTATGCCCCTAAGTGAGGTTTGACCAAATTGGAAACCCTAGAACCAATTTGTTTGACCTTTTAAAAAGTCTTACTTAGAAGCTTTGCATGACAATGCACCTTTTGGCAAAGCTGTAGATAATTTTATAAGGAACAAAAGTTGTAAAGGTGCCAAGCTATGAAAATGTGCAGAACATGTTCAAAATTGGATCACAACATGAAATTTACCCCTGATTTCAGTGACAATTTTTTAAGTGTTAACTTTGAAAAAACAGTTTCGTGTATTCGACTTGTCAGCCCTATAGCTCCCAAACCAAGTCGAACCAGCTTGAGCTCCAATTGGCAAAGTTGAAGATCTCACTTGGTACTACAACTTTGTCAACTACACCTTAACCTAGATCATCACGGATTAGGGGATAATGAATGATGAACTCGCCCTATTAGTCCCCCTGATGGAGTTCAAATCTGAAAAATTCAGATTCACCTGAGCTGACCGGCGTCAGGGCATGCTCGATGCGTGGACGCCATGAGCCAGCCTCCATCTATCCTGGATGCTCACTGTTGGGCCTCAGGTGTACGCCGCACTCACCTCGGCTATGCCCCTACTCCATTTGCTCTACGTGCGCACGCCTGAGCCACTGAGAAAGCCACCACCGTCACCATTTGCTCCGCTGAGCTCGCGTGAGCTCGCTGCTGCACCACAGCCACTGCCATCCCACCCACAGCTCTGCTAGCACCTCATGGACCTCATCGATGTTCTCACTGAGCCAGCCGAGCCCTAGGTGAGCGACATTGCCCACTCTACCACGGCCAAATCTCATTGGAGCGGCACCGTGCGCCATGGCCGACGCACCTAGAGGTCGGTAGAGTTTAGGGTTAGGAGGTCACTCGATGCGGGAGGTCGAGGCAGACATGGTGGTACCCTTCTCATCGTCGGCGACCTCACCGTCGTCGAGATTCCTCGCAGTCAACGGCGTCCCTGCTCTGTCCGACGGGATCTGCTAACTCCCTGGGTCCCGCCTGTCAGTGGCTTGAAGTAGGGTTTAGGTGATTTAAATCCAAATTTTGAGTGCTGTTTTGTAAAATTCATATCTCTAGTTTGGTGAATCCAAATTGGGTGGTTCCAAATTTTTTAGGATCTTTGTGAAGTGTAGTATTTAGGAAAAATATAACATGAACACTTGTAGTAAATTTTCTGGAAGAATTAAATTGCAACTTAAAATGTCTTTTTAAATGAATGCAAACTTGTCTAACTCATATCTAGAGTTCTATTCCTCCAAAAATTATGAAATTTGTATGGTGAGCTGTTATTGATGAGTAGAAGCTCTGGTAAAAATTTGAGAGTCAGCGCATGAATAGTTTTTAAGTTATGAATTTCCCTTTTATAATTAGGTGATCCTTGTGTGAATTTTAATAATTAATCTATGAATCGAATGCTCATTAAATTTATTGGAGGTTGTCCTGGTACCTTAAGGATGCTAAGAAAAATATTGCTTCTATTGTTTGACACTCTTCAATAGGGTTTCTAATTTAGGCCAAAATCAGCCTTGCTGTCTTGTTATTTTTGTGTAGGATGTTTCTATTGGTAACATTGGGTGAAATTTTTACAGTAGCCTCCATGGAGCATGTACTATGAACTGTAAGTTTCGTAGATTAAACTATGCAGTTTTCATATATGTTCATTATTCTACTTAAATAACTAAATAAATTAAGAAAGGCATTAAAAGAAACGAATTGGTGGTGAACACCTTACTTTCTGGTGATCTTATATCACGTGTGAACTTGTGATGCACTTGGTTTGGTTAGAAATCATGTTTGGCACATAAGTAAATATTTAATTTTAGCATTTTTATAATTCTAGACAGTTTTTAGCTCTTGGTGAATTAGGCTTTGATAATGGTGTTTGCTAGGATTCATGAGAATACAAAAGTTGTAGTTAACTTACTAAACTAGCTTGTGTTAAAATTTGGTGGCATTTGGCCAAGTAGTTTAGGAGATATGGCTGTTCTCAGTTTGAGTCCAGTTTTGGCTGCTCTCTGTCTTGTGAAGACAGATTTCTGTTGTTAAGTGATTTCGACCTGGTCAAAGTTGGAATCATGCCTTGAGGTCTAAAATGAATTTTAGACAATTTCATAACCTTTCCAAATTGTCTTGTTTCATGTCATTTGAATTTGTAAATCTCCAGTTATGGTCAGTTTACTATGCTGCTGTATAGTCCTAGTTTTGCTGAAATATGAATGCTTGTGTGAATGCTTTGTAGCATTGTTCTTGTTGATTGTTTAGGTGCTAGGCTAACTTGAGAAAATGCTTAGGTGCAGGTGCTAGGTCCTTAACTGAAGATGAGCAATTTTATATTAGGTTGTCTAAACTTGGTAAGTTAAAGTGATTTGAATAGAGCTTAATTTGGAATATGTGTACTGCAGTAAGCATGTGCATTCCCCAAGCATCCCTAACTTCGTTCATGTGCATCCATGATATTTATCTTGCGCATACATGCAATGGGTGTGCCGAAGGGAGTGGCACTTCTGGAGTTCGAGGGAGCAAGCCAGGAGGAGGAGCAGCCGGAGGAGTCCGAGGTTTAGGCAACCGACGAAGCAGTCACCAAGGAGGAGTTGCCCGAGTGCCCTGATCACCGCCCATCCTCTTTCCTGAAAGGCAAGCCCCGGTGCATGCTGATCCCCTATTTTATAAATATCATTTGAGTCAATTTTACATGTTTGATGCATTAAGTTGTAGGAGTTGTGTGAAAACACTTGATGCATTATATATCTATCCTTGTCCAGATATCGCACTTGAATCCTATTTAAGGATGAGTGCAGTAGAAGTCGGATGATTTCCTATCACCTACGAGATTTAGGATGAGGTGGGTCACAGTTGGCTATATTTGCTATCATGGAAAAGAACCATGTTAATAATGAATTGAGACCGGGCGGAGTCTTGTGTAGGGTTGGACATAGTGACTCCATCTATGTCGTTTAAGGACCGATATGCTGTACGTTCTCATGTCATGTTGAACACAACCTAACACTTAGCTAGCCAGATAAGTCATTTCGACTGCGAAGCCTAGTAGCTCGACTTAGGCCGGGAACCGAGGGGGTTATAGTGCGCATTATGGAGGTAGTAAGGATGTGCTTGGGGACATTGGTGTGAGTCCAAGGGGTCAGGTGCTTAAAATTCCTGCACTTCATGGCAGAGTGTCACCCTTAAGAATGCAGCGCTGTCTAGACCCGCGACTCCTGAGTTGTACCAAAGGTGACTTCATTGCAACCCCGACGGGGGAAGCAAGGTTTGTGTTAGGAATACCCCTCCAGCTGGATAGGAATCGATTCGAGTCATCGTCTTTCCCGGATAGTGAGAACTTGACTGAGCAGCGGCAACATAGATTCACTTAATTTAATGATATGGTTAAATGGATGATGATGATAATGTTGCCATAGTTTATACTTGCTATGGTTAATAATGTTTGCATCTTAATCAAGTGATTGCTTAGTACATGTGCTAATATAGATGACAGGTTAATGGCTAAAAGTCACTGCTAGCTCAGGTTAAAAGTTGATCATTATTGCTTATGCTTTTCCGTAAAAAGAAAGTGTTAGCTAGATCCACTAAATTAAGCTATGCATGATCCTTGGTGTCATTATTTTTGGTTTCTGACGGGTAAGTCTAGCTGAGTACGTTCTCATACTCAGGGTTTATTCCCTCTTGTTGCAGATGACCTTCTTTATCAAGGCTTCTGTAAGTACTATCTCCACCCTATGGTTGACGAAGATTAGATCACAGGCATGATCTCTGTTTATCTTATCCGAATGCTTTTGTGGGATGTGATCAGCGAGCTGGTACTTGTATTTGAACTCATGTGTGTTAGTTAAACTATTTGCTTCCGCTACTTTGCAAGACTTGGTTTGTAATAACTATGACTCTGAAGTGTTGTAATCTTTCTGCGAACTGTTTGTGAAATGTTGTAACATATGATGTGTTATGTTGAATCATGTACGATCATGGTTGTATGCAACTTGGTTTGAAATCCTTCGCGATTTTGATGGACTGCCGAAATTATATGGGCTCAAGTGCGAGAATTTGATCATTTCGCCAATCGTTTTTGTACTTGTGCTCTTATAATTTGGACGGTTCTATTACAAGCTGGCATCGGAGCAAGATTCAACACTAAACATGTCATATGGGTATTTAAAAACAAAAGCTTTTGTTGCAAAAACTATTTTCCATCTTATAGTTATATATAGGTGTTCCAAAATCTAAAATTTTATATTTATAGTGTGCCGGTGATCACATCCCTTGTATCCCACATAAGGACTTTTAGGTGGCTTATATAATTACTAACTTGGGGGAAATTGATTGTTTCTATTTCTTCGTCCATGCGGCATGCTATTGCATGGGAGCCATTCACTTGAATGGTAATGTATGGATTAATTGCCCCTATGCCAAGGTAAGTGTGAGCTCGTGAGTGCATGATCGTCCAACCGGCGGTCTAGGGGAGTGGTCACGGTGGTTACTAGATTATTTACATGGGAGCAAACATGTAGATATGAAAGTACTTAATTAGGGTATATCTGTCGGGTAGTTGGACGCCTTCGTATGTATGTCTGGGGATGTACATGCAGAGTGTGTCATAGCTTTACTACTTTCATTGATTGTTTTCTTTTGGGGTTTATGGGCTAAAACGAATCTTTTCCAGGTACACTAACAACGCAACGTGTAGATCAATTAGTTTTGCCTATATGAGAGAGCATATGTATGCCACGGTCTAGCCGTTAGAATTTTAAAATTCTACTAGGGTGAGAGGATGTACGGAATGTGCATGCATCATATTCACTCATGTCATTCATATTGCATTACTCCCTCCCTTATAAATTGCTTATCCTGTTATTTATGCTTACCTTGAAAGATAATCTCTCTTGTCAATCATCAAATTGTGATGCAGATGGCCAAACCTGCATTCCCTGCTGGCAGCAACAACTTTCTAAACCACTTTGGCACTCCCACTATCCTGTGGAGGGTGTTGAATTCAGTGGGTACACGGAGCCACCTCGCTACTACTGGCGGGAAGTTGAGCCCATAGGTACCGTGTAGTGGTACTATGTGGACATGGAGATACCCAGGCATGAAGGAAGGATAGTATGGTGTGGTTGGGTGATTGAGTCCGATGGGCAAAGCCCATGGGAAGGTGCATAGTGTGCTGCTCTGACCGCATTGATTGACATCTGTCAGAAGCATGGAGAAGAGTTGGGAGGTGGACCTGCTACTGTATTCCCTCATGTTCACCCCAAGGGAGCTCAATGGAGTCAGGCTCAGGGAAGTGCTTTGATTAGGGGCCATGGGGAGCGTGCAGAAAGCTCTAGTGCAGCCATGAGTGCAATGGTGGTTGTTCTAAAGATCTATTAGTTGAGAGATGGGAGCTATTCTACTATCATGGCAGCACTTAGAGAGGCTTCAGATGCTCAACGCAAGGCCAAGAAGCATGCTCGCAAGAATGGCAAGAAGTTGCAAGAAGCTCAGCATGAAGTGGGTCAATTGATGGATGCTTTGAACACTTGCAAGCAGTAGTTTGTGCAGGCTATTCATGAGAGGGACCACAAGCAAGACCAGATGATGCAGCTGGCCCACAAGAAGGAGGTGCTTCAGGCACAGATAGTGTAGTTGACTTAGGAGCAGGATGATGCTCGTGAGGCAGCTGAGATTAAGCATCAGGGATGGATCATGGCTAACCACAATGCTTTTCAGAGGGAGAATGCGCTCCAAGAGCAGCTAGAGGAGCTTCAAGTTGAGTACCATCACCTGAACAATCGCATGTTTCCTATTCCTTAGCCCATTCCAAGGTATCCTAATCTAGGTGGACCTCAAGTGATTGAGGCTGATGAAGAAGAAGAGGACTTGCAGATGAATGTCCATGCAGCTGAACCTACAAATGAAGAGGAAGAGGAAGATCCTAAAGAAGTCCAGGGTGTCTCCGATGTGGACAGTGACCACTTAAAGAGTAGTTAGCTAGCAAGTCTCACTAGTTTAAGCTTTTGCAGCCATTTGTGTAATGGACTAAGTACTGTGGTAGATGTTGGATGTACCTTTTAATTCGAACTTGGCATGTAATGTACCTTAATCTGCTCCCTTTGGGATGCTTATCTTAGTTGGTGAATTTTAAAACTTGTCATGTTGGAATGCACTATGAATGGTGCTAGTAATCTAATTGATGATGTGGTGATTGGAGGATGAATTATTGTCTCTATTTTATTGCATGAATTTTAAATTCTCTCCAGTAAATTTAGTTTGGCGTAATTACATTGTTCCTCTCTAATGTGCTAACATCACCAATAATTACTAGTTACGCATTGTTGTAGATGCCTCACACTCGTTCCACTGGTGTGGCTGGTGATGATGATGATCTCCCACCGCCACCACCACCCACACCAGCAGAATTGATGGCAATGCTTGTTGAAGGACAGTGCACTATGGCAAATGCTCTCCGCACGATTACAAATCATGATGGTCGTGGTGCACGCCAAGGACCTGAACCAAATCAGTATAGTGACTTCAAAGATTTCCTTGACACTAAACCACCGATCTTCAAGGAGGCTGAGGAGCCCCTCCAAGCTAATGAATGGCTGAACACTCTTGAGTAGAAATTCCATCTGCTTCACTTGACAGAGGTGCTGAAGACTGAGTATGCATCTCACCAACTGCATGGGCCAGCTGGTATTTGGTGGAGTCATCATCGGTCCACTATGCTCGCTGATGCCCAAATCACTTGGGATCAGTTCAAGTCTGCTTTCAGGGGAAATTATATTCCTCCTGGTCTCATGGCAATCAAGCACACTGAGTTCATGAAGCTAACATAGGGGAACAAGAGCTTGAATGAATACCTGCAGGCCTTCAACAACCTTGTAAGGTATGCTACTGAGTTTGTTGACACTGATGCAAAGAAGATCGCTAGTTTCAAGCGGGGACTTAGCCCCAAGTTGATGAAAACTATGGGAAATTATAAGTGTGCTACTTTTAATGAGTTTGTTAGTGATGCTTTAACTCAAGAGAACAACAATGCTATTTATGCTGCTTCAAAGAATCACAAGAGAGCCTACGAGGCAGGTGCCTCATAGTCCAAAGCTCTAGTCACATCTAAGGCACCATTCCGTCCTTCGGCATCAGCTTCTAAGTTCCGCCCACCGTAGAAGAAGAATCTAGTCAAGACTGGATTTCGCAAGGCTTTTACAGTTGCTCTTCCAAAGGGCACTACTAGTCAAGGTAGCTCCAATGTTCCTCCAAGCAACATGCCATGCTAGAACTGCAACAAGCCAGGTCACTGGGCAAGGAAGTGTCCTTATCCTAAGAAGAATGACAACCAAGGTGGCCATCAGGGGTAGGTGAACTACACTAATATTGCTAATATTCCTTTAGGAGAGGTAGTCACTGTTGGTAATTTTTTGGTTGATCAACACCCTATAGTTGTACTATTAGATTCGGGTCTTCACATTCTTTTATGAGCCCCGCATTTGCATCAAAGTTTAAGCAAAAACCATACACTATCGAGGGTGGGGGTTATTGTATTAGGGCTGCCAGTGGTAATATCCCAACAAAGCTAGTAGTCTGGGGCGTGCAACTTGAGATAGAGGGACGAAGTTATTAGGTTGATCTGGTAGTTTTACTGGGGCTGGGTATTGATGTGATATTGGGAATGAAATGGATGAGTAGTCATGGGGTGCTTATTGATACATCGACTAGAGTGGTCATGCTCAGAGATCCTAGTAATCAGGAAGGTTTTCTAGTGCAACTACCCAGGGACATCAATCTCTCTTGTGCGGCAAATGCGGTGCAAGCAAAGGCTATTGCAGATATCCCTATAGTATGTGATTTTCTGGATGTTTTTCTTGATGATTTGCTAAGATTGCCCCTGGATCGGGATGTGGAGTTCAAGATAGAGTTGCTACCTGGTGTGGCACCCATATCTAGAAGACCTTATAGAATGCCTCCCAACAAACTAGCCGAACTTAAGACCCAGTTGAATGAACTTCTAAAGAAAGGCCTTATCCGTCCTAGTTCATGTCTATGGGGGTGTCTGGCTATCTTTGTGAAGAAGAAGGATCACTCACTGCGCATGTGTGTAGATTATAGGCCTTTGAATGCAGTCACAATCAAGAATAAGTACCCTCTATCACGCATAGATATCTTATTTGATCAGTTGTCTAAAGCAAAAGTCTTTTTCCAAGATTGATTTGAGATCTGGTTATCATCAAATAAAAATCCTGCCTAAGGATATTCCAAAAACTGCATTCTCTACAAGATACGGTCTTTATGAGTATCTTGTTATGTCTTTTGGATTGACTAATGCCCCCGCACACTTCATGTATTTGATGAATTCGGTGTTTATGCCTAAGTTGGACAAATTTGTGATGGTATTTATAGATGATATCTTGGTCTATTCTGAGAATGAAGAAGATCACGCTGAATATTTGCGAGTGGTTCTCACTAGATTGCATGAACACAAGCTTTATGCAAAGTTTAGCAAGTGTGAATTCTAGCTTCGTGAGGTACCTTTTCTCGGGCATGTGTTTTCCGATGGTGGAATTATGGTGGATCCCACCAAGGTGCAAGAAGTGTTGGACTGGAAGGCTCCAATCTTAGTGCACGAGGTTTGAAGTTTTCTAGGGTTGGTTGGCTATTATCGTGGCTTCATCTTGGATTTCTCTAAAATAGCCAAGCCTATGACTTGGTTGCTACAAAAAGACACGAGGTTTGTCTAGACTCCCGAGTGTGATGCGACTTTTCACACCCTATGAACCCTTCTAACTTTGGCTCTGTTTTTGGCGCAACTGGACATTGAGAAACCTTTTGATGTGTTTTGTGATGCATCAAGCATAGGTTTAGGAGGTGTTCTTATGTAGGAAGGCCGAGTCATTGCTTATACCTCTCGCCAACTTTAGAAGCATGAGGTGAATTATCCTACGCATGACTTAGAACTCGCTGCAGTTGTTCATGCTTTGAAGGTCTGGAGACATTACTTGCTTGGCAATGTGTGCCACATCTATACTGATCATAAAAGTCTTAAGTACATCTTCACTCAACCTGAGTTGAATATGCGTCAGAGAAGATGGCTCGAGTTGATCAAGGATTATATCCTCCAAGTGCACTATCATCTAGGCAAGACAAATGTCGTTGCAGATGCCTTAAGCAGGAAATCTCATTGCCACTCTTTGATTGAAAGTGACTTCCATTTGTTACATCTCCTACATCCTACAGTCCTTCACAACATCATTGTTAGTTGTACTCTACAGAGTCGAATTATTGAGCTACAAAAGATAGATCCAGGTGTGTTCCACATCAAGCGCAAGATGAAAGAGCAAGAAACCAAGCATTTTTGGGTAGATGAGAATGACGTGTTATGGTTCAAGGATAGGTTAGTGGTCCCAAAGGATAGAGAGCTTAGAAATCAAATCATATCCGAAGCACATTCCTCTAAATTATATATTCATCATAGTAGTAGCAAAATGTATCATGATTTGAAGCCTCGTTTTTGGTGGACCAAGATGAAGAAAGAGATAGCCGCTTATGTGGCTAGGTGTGATACTTGCTATCGAGTCAAAGCTATGTACATGAAAGCTGGATTGCTTCAGCCACTCTCTGTTCTAGGTTGGAAATGGGAGGAGATAAGTATGGATTTTATTGTTGGACTCCCTACTACTCAGAGGAATTTTAACTCCATTATGGTGATTGTAGACCATATGACCAAGTCTGCACACTTCATTCCTATTCACGTAGATTTCCATCCAATTGACTATGTTGAGTTGTACTTCAATCAGATAGACTGACTTCATGGGGTACCTCGCACTATTGTCTCTGATAGAGGGACATAGTTCACTGCTCGCTTTTGGGAGCACTTGCATGGGTTATTGGGAACTAAGTTAGTAAGAAGCTCTGCTTATCATCTGCAAACCTCTGGGCAAACTGAGCGAGTGAACCAAATCTTAGAAGATATGTTGAGAGCGTGTGTCATCTCATCTAAGGGTTCATGGTAAAAGTGGTTGCCCCTAGCTGAATTCTCTTATAATAATAGTTATCAAGAGAGTATCAAGATGGCACCGTTTGAAGCTTTGTACGGCCGAAAGTGTAGAACCCCGTTGAATTGAGTTGAAGCCAGTGAAAGGAGATATTATGGTATTGATTTTGTTAAAGAAGCCAAAGAACAAGTCTGTACTATCCAAACCCATATGGCCGTAGCTCAAGCTTGGTAGAAAAGTTATGCTGATCGTCGTAGAAAACCTATCAAGTTTGAAGTTGGAGACTTCGTTTATCTGAAAGTCTCACCCATGAAGAGTGTCCAACGCTTTGGTGTGAAGCAAAAGCTTGCGCTGAGATATGTCGGTCCGTTTCAAATCATAGGAAAGAGTGGTAAGGTAGCATACAAGATCCAATTACCTCCTGAGATGAGTGCTATCTTCAACGTCTTTCACGTATCTCAGTTGAAGAAATGTCTTCGCGTCTCTGAAGAGAGAGTTCCACTAGGGGATATCAAGTTAGAATCTGATTTGACTTTTGAAGAAAAACTGGTCCGAGTAATTGACACTCGAGAGCAAGTGACTCAGAGTCGAGTGGTCAAGGTTTACAAGGTCATGTGGAGTAATAGGGGTAGTGAATGTGATGCAACTTGGGAAAGAGAAGATTATTTGAGGGAAGGTTATAAGGAATTCTATCAACAATGGTATGCTTTTCAAATCTTGGGATGAGATTTTTATAAGGGGAAGGGCTATAACACCCCAGGTGTCAGTACAGAAAGTGACCAACTAGTAAATATTTGTAGTTTTGTAGTACGTTGTGATCAGAGGTGGCCTAGCACTCAATGACACAGGGTTTATACTGGTTCAGGCAACGTGCCCTACGTCCAGTTTGAGTCGGTCGGTGACTTTATTCCTAAGCCCAGGTGCTCAAAGTTTGCGGTGGGGTTTCAAACGAGAAGGAGGAAGATGGGGTGTGTAAGAGGTCCGATCAGCCCTGGTCAGAAGGCCCGAGAGCGACAGGAGCTACGCTATGAGCTAAGTGTTCAAGCATATGCTTGAGGTCTGAACCCGATGGTTCTGTGGTTGTGAGCTAGTGATCTTGATCGATGTTGATTAACTAAAAGGGGCTCCTATCTTTTGGGAGAGGGCACATCCCCTTTTATAGATGAAGGGGATGGCCTTACAAGTGAGAGGGAGAGAGTACGTTCGCTGGTAAGTCTTGCTGCCCATGTTGGTGGGTACAAGATGTTTGTAGGCGCCCACAACACTGTTGATGTTACTATAGAATGTCAGATGCATGTGGGAGGTTATGTCGCCTTCTTCATGTATGGCAGATGTCGGTACCTACCATACTGTTGATGCCTAGAGGCATGTGAGGACTTTTACCATGTTCGCTCGGTACGGCAAAAGCCGGCGCCCACAACACTATCGATGCCTAGAGGCATGTGGGGATGCCTTACCATAGGGGAGTTTAATGGTGCCCACAATACTGTAGGGAGAAAGGTTGGCACCTACAATACTATTTGTGTCAGGATGGTTGTAGAGTACTATTTCATGTAGGGTATGGTCCCTGTTACCGTGGTTTGACTTGTGCGCCTTGCCCCACTTTCCTCTGCATGTCTCCAGGTCCCTACCGAGCGGGCATCCCCGGTCGATTGATCCTAGTCAGTTCTGATTGCGCTAGTCTGAGAAGAGCGGTGAGCAGGGGCTGGGCGTATCCTCGGTCAGAGAGTGTGGGGTCAGAGTCAGAAATGGTGCCTTTGGCCAGGCCTTCTGGTTGAAGAGGCTATCTAGAGGCAGGCTGGCAATCGGATCAAGTGCTCCAGTCAGAGAGGTGGGCTAGAGTTGGAAAAGTAGGCGCTGTTCCTTCTCGGCCTAACCTTCCGGTCAGAGATTGGATTACTCCTCCAGCCCGGCACTTAGGTACTTGGGCTAGCCCTTGAGTTGTGTGCTGTCTACTTGGGCCGAGCCTTGGCATGGAAGCCGGTCCCCAAGGGACCCTGGGTTTATGAACCTGACAGGAGCCCTCGAGCCCATGGGTGATTCGGGCGGAATCATTCGGAGGATTTTTTGTCTTAACGGTGGGTGTAGCCCCCGAGCCCCTAGGCGGTTCATGCAGAACCGTCTAGGGGGTGTTTGTTAGTGGGCATGTGTGTGAGTTTTTAGTTGGGACAGAGTTTTGTCAACCAAGGCATCATAGTGCAGCCGAGGTGGTTAGGCGTGGGGATTGGATTGAGACGGAGCTCGTGGATCCTGGCATTAGTGCGTGCCATGGGATCGAGTGAGGCAGTTTAGTTAAGGGATTGGATGAGACAGAGGTCACTAATCCTGGCGTCGATGCGCACCGTGGGATCGGGTGAGGAAGTTAGTCAAGGGATTTGGACGAGATGGATCTCACTAATCTTGGCATCGATGTGCATCATGGGATCGGGTGAGTCAGAGTCATGGAGCATAGTCGGAGTGTAGCCGAATGGGGCGAGATCAGGGTCATAGACCTAGGTGTCTAGAGCGTAGTTGGAGCGTAGCTAGATGGGGCGAGATTGGGGTCATAGACCCAGGTGTTTGGAGCATAGTTGGAGCATAGCCGGATGGGGCAAGATCAGGGTCGTAGACCCAGGTGTGTTTGGAGCATAGTCAGAGCGTAGCTGGATGGGGCGAGATCGGGGTCACAGACCTAGGTGTTTTTGGAGCATAGTCGGAGCGTAGCTGGATGGAGTGAGGTTAGGGTCACAGACCCAAGTGTTTGGAGTGTAGTCGAAGCGTAGCCAGACAGGGTGAGATCAGGGTCTCAGACCTAGGTGTTTTTGGAGCACAGTCAGAGTGTAGCCGGATGGGCGAGATTAGGGTTGTAGACCCAGTTGTTTTTGGAGCGTAGCCGAATGGGGTGAGATCGGGGTCATAGACCCAAGTGTTTTTGGAGCCCAGTCGGAAGGGGCAAGTTCGGGGTTGCAGACCCAGGCTTTTTGTGTCTTGAGCCCCCAAGCCTTGCTAGGCCTTAGTAGGGGTCGGTGTGAGTTGTGTGCATTACCCCATCCTTGGTTCCTCACAATCGGAGGGGTTGAGTTTTGTCGCTTGTCCTGATCGCTTGGGCTCGAGTGACACGCTCGGTGAGTTCACTAACGGGTATGATCGAGCGGAATCTGGGTCCGTCGTTCGTGATGGGGTTGGCATAGCCCTCTTGTGACATTCCACTGCTCCTTTACCTACAACTCGGTAGATGCCTGGGTCATTCCGGAGACCGACTCGGGTGGCCTAATAGCCTCCCCTCAATGGAGATTCTGTGGGCTTGATGAGAGGTTTAGGATCAAATGAGAAGGTTGAGATGACCCTATCTACAAGACTAGGCGAGGGCCGCACGGGGCTCATCTATGTTTTTCTCCCCTGGCACTGTTGTTGCTCATGTCGAATGAGGCAACTACCATTTCATGACGCAACACGAAGCGTTGTGGTGCATTTTGCTGCACATGCGATGCTTAGTCCCTGCGTGGCTTCTCTTTGCTTCCTAGTCGTGTTTTAAGCCGACGACATCGCTGTTCTCCTTCTTTTCAATTCCTCTGCTTTTCCCGTCGCCACCGCCGCTGCTCCATCGAGCATTTGATGTTGACCTAGCACCATTGCCATCTCGGCAAGGCCTATCCTAGCTTCACCTATTCCTTGCACACCCAGCCAACTAGCCTTGGTTGCTTGATTTTGCCGAGGAACACCGCTCGCTGCCTTTCTTCCTCGCGGCTGGCAACACCACCGTCATGTTTGCCTCACCGTGGCCAGTGCTCCATGGTGCATATATGTCCTTGCTTTGTAGACCTTCCACTTCGCTGTGTTACCGTGATTCTCTGTGACCTTGTGATTGAACCATTCCTCTGCTGCAGTCATCGAAAGTCGAGCTTGCCATCACCGCCGTTGCCATCACCGTCGCCTGACGCAACCTTTGCTGCTCATCGTCTACCGCACGCTCTAACATGATCTAGGTGAGCCTCTGTTGCTTTGTGAGCAGTTTTAGGGAGCTCTAGCAAGCTCTAGTAGCTTGAATGTTGCGGCACCACCGTGCATAGCTCGGCCGACCCGCCATGGCTGACGATGAGCTCGGTCCAAGCCAAGATTGGCGTAGTTAGTACCTACAATCGATGCGCCGTGGTGTAGGGAACGTGTTGGTACCTTCGCCTTGGCTGGAGACCTCACCGGCGACGAGAAATCACCGGTCAGCGCGCGTGGTTGCCGTGGTCAGCGCGGGAACTCGGGGATGACAGGTGGGGTCAAGGTGTCAGTGGCGGTTTGATTTGAAAATGGAATTTTTCTTTTTCAGAAATGAATGAATAGTGTATGCTTTTGTTATTTTTGTGTAGAATTAATTAGAGCTCCAAAAATTATTAAAATTTTTGTGTGACCTCTCTGTGATGTATATTATTTAGGAAAAATATGAAATGTCATTTTTCAGTACTTTTTGAATGTGATAAAAATTGCTCCATTAATTAATAAATGGGTTTTTATGATTTTTCTAGGCTTAATTAATTATCCAAAAGTTATGAAAATTGTTTTGCCACTTAGTTATCCTGTGATGAACCTTTACAAAAATTTTGAGATCAATTGGAACAAGTTGATTTATTTCATAATTTTTAATTAAATAATTAATTCATAAAAGCAAATAGTAACCTTTAATGACTTAGGTTTTTGTTTGAATTTTGGATTGAGTGATGACCTTGGGTCATTAGTTGGTAATGATCCTTGGCAATTGAAGTAAATGTTACAAAAAAGGGTTAGTTAGTTTGACTTGTAATTGTACCTCGAAGGAAAGTTGTATTCAAGTTGTTAATTTTGCATCCATCATCGAGCATCATATTTTTGTATCTCGCATCATGTTAAACATGGCATTGTTACTACGTGTAGTGAATGAAGGTGAGCACGTGGTAGTTAATCAAGTTGTGGAGGAAGTTAATCCGTCTGTTGAGGTCGGATTTGATAATTGTGGAATGTCTCTGGAACCTGACTTTTCCGTGAATCAAGGCAAGCCCCGGATGCATTTAAACCTACCTTGTGTTTTACAAATTTATCTCGCTTTTGCTTTCAAGTACTGCATTAAGTGATTAGGAGTTAAGTGAAAACCTAATTGGTGCATTAGCAACCTTGTTTTTCCCCATCTACCTTGTTACCAGTTTTAATTCGTAATTGCCTAGTTATGCTTAGCTATGCTTAGACAGATAAAAGTCGGGTGATTACATGTCACCTGTGAATTTTAAATGGATCTTTGGTTACGCTTGGTTACTTATGTGATCATGAAATTTGAGCATGTGGAGTAATAAATCTAGACCGAGCGGACTCGTTGTAGGGGAGCCACAAGACATGGAGGTCTTATGAGCGGGTTCTTTCCGCCTGTGTCGATTAAGAACCATCCATTGTTGAACTATGTGAGATGAGACTTTGAGTACTAACCACATACTCTGGTAAGCCTTAACTTGGCAATTCTATTACGAGAATGGCTACTCGTGCACTGGGAGTGGAGAGATGGCGAGAATAGCGTGTACCCATGTGGCAATGGGCTAGATTGGTGGAGTACTGTATTCTCGGGTGGCATGGACCCGTTCTTGTTTTAGAGGATCTAAGGGTAGGTTGATATATGTAGGTCAGGGACCCGCATATGTTGTGTGGTCTGGAATTCCCAGCTGGGTTTAATCGGTCCGAATCGTCGTTGCTCCTCGGTTATGGAGACTCAACTCTCTGTTCGTCATCGTAGTTTAATAACTGGAACTCGAGTATGGTTTGAGAAAGAGTTTGATATGAAGTTCATGATCTCATTATGGATCATGGTAGATTCCTATGTGGTTCTTATAAAGTTTTATATGTTGAAGTAAAGAATTTTGTTAAAGAGCTTTTACGCAAAAGAACTTTGATTATTGCTAAAGCCATACCTTGAATCCCTGAGCCTGCATTCCTAAGTTCTATCAGTTTCTATTTCGGTTAAGTCTTGTTGAGTACTTTTGTACTCAGGGTTCGTTGACCCCTGTTGTAGGTGAGGCTCATGAGCAGGTCTACTTTGGACCATGCTGCATGACTGTTGTTTAATGCGATACGATAAGTAAATGCGTGGCCCTTGGGCAGGGTAATCTATTTATGTGTTTGTATTATGTTATAATACCACTCCACTACTACATTTTGTAATAATTATCGAACTTAGTTGTAAGGTTTGAAACTACTATTTTGTAAACTAAGTTATTGTTAGACTTCTGCTGATTTACTCTGGTGTAGATATTTGAATAAATGTTGTAATACTGCAATGACTCTGTAATGTGATCCTGCTCAGAAACCGTGGATGATTCGGGGTTCTCTGAGGGCACCCGACAGACTTCTTAAGTTACCGGGAACATATGCATAGTCATCAGAGGTCATTGGACAGTGACAGGTGCATGTGGGCCCTATAATTTAGGAGGTTCTGCCACAGAATGGTATCAGAGCGATCATTACAAAGTCTTTTTTGTATTGTTTTACAAAAACTTCAAAATGATTTGGGACAAATCTATTTAACTTGTTAATTTGGTCCAAATTGCTTCTGACTTATCTTATTTCATTCTCACCATTCCTTATTTGATTAAAAAGGCTTCGTGTGGTGGAGTAGTAATCTTATTATGCCCTATATAAAAACAACTATTGTTTATGTACCTTATAAGCTTTGATGTTTTTGTTCGTATGGACGATTCATGCATCATGATTAATCCATTTGTTACTTACTTTCCCTCTGAGTCTAGAGTTAAGTAGTGAGTCTGGGTTAAATAGTGTAATCCATCCTGGCTGCTCTTTAGACTTTGATCAGATTGTCTTACTTGGATTAATCTTGCTTCCTACAGTATGGCTCATACCAAGGTAACACCCCATAAGTCCGTCGGACCCAAAGGAGTTCCTCGTCACCAGCTTGCTCCTAGGAATGATGGTGCTAGCAGTAGTAGCTCTAGGCCTGATCCCCAGGTAGAGATACAGAGGCTTAAAGTAGAGTTTACTCAGGCTACTAGAGATAGGGCTATGGATGCCATCGATGTGGGCGAGTTACGGGATAGATTGAGGTGTCTCACCACCACTCACAAGAACTATGAGCGTATGCTAGTTCGTATGATGGAAGGGAGAAATGAGGCTTGGCATAGGGAAGATGTAGCTAGAGCTCGAGCTCATGAGCTAGAATTTTATGTAGAAGATTTAGAAGAACATAATACTACTTTGGATGAAGAAGTCCATAGGCTGAGCAATCTCCTGGATCCAAATCATGAACCTCAAGCTGATGCAATGGACCCAGGTGTCATCCTTGCTGATGATAGTGAATCGGATGAGGAAGAAGAAGATCCGGAAGAATTAGTAATGATCAATGAAAGTGATAATGAAGGCGGAAATGTTTCTAGAATAGATACCGATCACAAGGTTTGATGTGATCGAGGAGAAGAGTAGAGTTGTAAAATAGTGAGTTCTAGTTAAAGTTAAGTAGCCTTGTTTAGATGCGGTCTTGTGTATAAATTAGTAAACCCTATGTAATGTGTTTGGAGTAAGCTCTTGTTGCAATTCAATAAAGACTTGTGAGTAAAGTTTGGTTTGTTATGAATAGATGCGTCATACGTGGGGTTCACATATTCCTGGTACTTCACAAGATGAAGATGGTATTCCTGATCCGCCACTAGTTCCACCCAATTTGGTTGACGCTATTGCGGCGCTAGTCAATGTGATTGTTGAAAATGCTCGATTGCTTTGAGAGATAGCTCAGAGTAATCATAATATGGTGCAAGGAAACCGTGGTCGCAATCATAACAGGCAGGAGGCTACGTATGTTGATTTTACAGATATAAGACCACCAGTGTTCACCAAGGCTGATGAACCATTGGAGGCTGATGATTGGCTTCGGACCATGGAGCAGAAATTTGATCTTATTCCATGCACAGAGATGTAGAAACCTGTGTTTGCCGCCCAGCAACTTAGAGGTGTAGCAGGTGCTTGGTGGGGAAACCTAGTGGCTATGCAACCAGCTAGTATTCCAATAACTTGGGCTGAGTTCCATACTGCCTTCCGAGCCCATTATATTCTAGAAGGAGTGATGGCCATGAAGCTGGATGAGTTCCTTGCTTTGAAGCAAGGGGATCAAATGGTTACGCAGTATGTGGGAAAGTTTAATCATCTTTCATAGTATGCATCTAAACATGTCAATACAGATGCCAAGAAAAAGAAATGGTTCATGCAAGGTCTGAATACCAAACTACAAACAATGATGACTACCTGTACCAATGTTACTTATCCTGAGGCAGTAAATATTGCAATTGCTTCTGAGGAAAAGTATCAGCAGCATAAGGAGATCAAGAAGAAAAAGTGTGGGCTGTCTAGATCTTTTGGTGGAAATCAAAAGAGGCAGAGGGTGATTTATCATCTAGGAAACCATTATTGTCCTCCTTATCGTCCACCGCAGATCCAAGCCGAGCAACAATCAAATGTCCGTCCTGCTACAACTTATCAGAATCCACAATAGACAAATGCTTCTGGGGTCCCTGCTCCAACACCCCAGGGTCACAAGTATCCCTGTTTCAATTGTGGCAAGTCTAGTCATTTCTTGAGGGAATGTCCATATCCAAAGCAGTCTAATCCAAATTATGAGAAGGCCCCTGCCAATCAACAACAGGGTCAAGCACAGAATAAGAACAACAATTAGAATGCTCAAAAGGGCAAAGATGAAAGGAAGACAGGACGGATTTTCTATATTCAAGCTGGGGAAATTCCAGAAGGGGAGCCAGTGATGATGGGTATGTTTCCTATCGTCGATCATCCTGCTGTTATGCTTTTTGATTCTAGGGCATCTCATTCATTCATCAATAGAACCTTTGTCATAAAGCATGAAATTCCAATTGGGGAAACAAAGGAAAATTTCTTTATACAGTCGCTCGGGGGACGTCTGTGTACTAAGGAAATGGTATACTAGGTACCCATAAACCTAGGTGGGCATATTTTTCCCACTACTATGATTATCCTAAAGGATCAAGATATAGATGTAATCTTGGGAATGAATTAGATGTATTAGCATAAGGCTGTTATAGTTGCTTTGAATAGAACAATAAGGGTGAGTTTGCTAGATAGTAATTCTCAACTTCTTATCCAACTTCCAACCTTAAGAAGATCAGTGGGCAAAGTTTGTGCAACTGCCGTCAAAGAGGTTAGAGATATCCTGGTAGTGTGTGAATTTCCTGATGTTTTTCCTGAAGATTTACCCGGTCTACCACCTGATAGGGATGTTTAGTTTAACATAGAGTTAAAACCTAGAACAGCTCCGATCTCTCGGAGAGCTTATACGATGCCTCCCAAGGAATTAGCCAAGTGGAAGACTCAGTTGCAAGAGTTGATTAATAAAGGATTTATCCAACCTAGTTCATCACCTTGGGGATGTCCTACAATTTTTGTGAAAAAGAAAGATGAGACCCTAAGGTTATGTGTTGACTATCATCCGTTGAATGAAGTGACTATTAAGAATAAGTATCCCTTACCTCGGATAGACTTGCTTTTTGATCAACTGGCCAGAGCCAAAGTTTTCTCCAAGATTGATTTGAGGTCAGGTTACCACCAAATCAAGATTAAGCCTGAAGATATTCCCAAAATGGCATTTACCACAAGATATGGATTATATGAATAATTGGTAATGTCTTTTGGTTTGACAAATGCCCTAGCTCATTTCATGTATCTGATGAATTCGGTATTCATGCCTGAGTTAGACAAGTTTGTAGTGGTTTTTATTGATGACATCCTAGTATATTCCAAGAACAAGACAACATGCGGAACATCTCAGAATTGTTCTGACCCGCTTGAGAGAACATCAGCTTTATGCCAAGTTCAGTAAGTGTGACTTTTGGCTTAAGGAAGTATAGTTTCTTGGACATGTTTTGTCAGCTGAAGGAGTTGTAGTAGATCCAAGCAAAGTTAAGGATGTACTAGATTGGAAACCACCAACCACTATTCATCAGGTTCGGAGTTTTCTAGGAATGGCGGGGTATTACCATTGTTTTATCCTAGATTTCTCTAGAGTATCCAAGTCCATCACTGGGTTGTTGAAGAACCAAGCCAAGTTTGTCTGGTCATCTAATTGTGAAGAAGCTTTCTAGACTTTGAAGAGATTGTTAACCACTACACCAGTGTTAGCCCAACCTGATATCGAGAAGTCATTTGACGTTTATTGTGATGCTTCGGGTATTGGTATTGGATGTGTATTGATGCAAGAAGGCCGAGTCATTGCCTATGCTTCTAGACAACTTAAGCAACATGAAGAACACTATTCAACTCATGATTTGGAGTTAGCAGCAGTTGTCCATGCTCTAAAGATTTAGCGGCATTACCTGCTTGGTAATACGTGCCATATTTATACAGACCACAAGAGTTTAAAGTATATCTTTACTCAGTCAGAATTGAACATGTGACAAAGAAGATGGTTAGAATTGATTAAAGATTATGACTTGGAGGCACATTATCACCCTGGTAAAGCAAATGTGGTTGCAGATGCACTCAGTCATAAAAGTTATTGCAATTGCCTGATAGTAAAACAATGGGTTTGACTTTATGTCAAGAGATGGAGAAGTTGAATGTAGAGGTAATTCAACAAGGTAGTTTGACCAACATAATTGTTGAAGCCACTATTCAAGACTAGATTATTGTTGCTCAAAAAGAAAACAAGGGTATAGCCCATATCAAAGAAAGAGTCAGGAAGGGAAAAGCAGAATGCTTCAAAGTAGATGATGAAGGTGTGCTATGGTTCAAGAATCGCCTTGTGGTACCAAAAGTTCCTGAGTTGCGACAGTTAATTCTTGAAGAGGCACATGCTACTAGGTTATCTATCCATCCGGGAAGTAATAAGATGCACCATGATATGAAACAAAGATTTTGGTGGACCAAAATGAAGATAAAGATTGCTCGATATATAGCTAAGTGTGATACTTGTCAAAAGGTAAAAGCTATACATTTGAGGTCTGCTAGAGAATTACAGTCATTGCCTATTCTAGCTTGGAAGTGGGAGGATATTAGTATGGACTTTATTGTTGGTCTACCCAAGACATCAAAGGGCTTTGACTTAATATGGGTTATTGTAGATCAACTAACCAAGTCAGCACATTTTCTTCCAGTTTAGTGTACATATCCCACTATCCGATATGCCAAGATGTATTTAGCTAGAATTGTGAGTTTACATGGGGTACCAAAGACCATAGTGTCAGATAGGGGTACATAGTTTGTCTCCAGCTTTTGGAAACACTTGCATGCTTCGTTGGGTACCAAACTCCTGTATAGTATAGCTTATCACCCACAAACGGATGGTCAGACTGCAAGGGTCAATAAAGTACTTAAAGATATGTTAAGATGTTGTGTTCTTAACTATTCCAATAAGTGGGATGAATGTTTGCCTTTGGCTGAGTTCTCATACAATAATAGTTACCAAGAGAGCATTAGAATGGCTCCATTTGAAGCACTCTATGGTCGTAGATGCAGAACATCGCTAAGTTGGTCTGAACCCAGGGAAAGAAGGTTCTTTGGAATTAACCTTGTGAAAGAAACAGAAGACAAGGTTAGGCAAATACAAAGTAATTTGAAGATAGCTTAGTCCTGACAAAAGAGTTATGCAGATAAACAATGTAGACCATTGGTGTTTAACAAGGGAGATTTTGTATATCTGAAGGTATCACCAATGAAGGGAGTTACCCGTTTTGGTGTTAAAGGCAAGTTGGCACCTCGTTATATTAGACCATTTCAAATTTTAGAGAGGTATGGAAAAGTGGCATATCACTAGAAATTGCCAGAACATCTCTCAGCTGTACATGATGTGTTCCATATTTCTCAATTGAAGAAGTGTCTCCGAGTGCCTGAGCAGAATGTTGAGGTTGAAGGAGTGGAACTTGAACCTGATTTGACCTATTCTGAATATCCTATCCAAGTTCTGGATTAGAAAGATCATGTCACTCAAAGGAGGACAATCAAGTTCTACAAGATACAATGGAATCAACATTCCGAAGAAGAAGTTACTTGGGAATCCGAAGATTACTTGTTAGAAAAATTTCTAGAGTTTCTTGCGTCGATATAGAATAATGTTAGTTTTGCTTTGTTGTTATGAATCATGTTTGTAAAGGGACCATAGCTATTTATGGACAAGTTTTGGATGTTTTTGTATTGACACATTTCCTTTTCCATTACTTACCCTAGGACTTTGAATCTCGGGACGAGATTTCTTTTAGGGGGAAGGATTGTAACACCTCGGGTGTTTTAAACCCTAAAACAGGGCATGTCATCATATGCATTGCAAATCATTTGATCTTAGTGAAAATTTTGATGTGCATTCACTAAAACAAGTTTACCTTTATGTTGTATGTGTTGAATTGTATTGTTTGAATCAAGTCCAAAGTTTTGTTTGGATTTGCATTTTTCAAAAACCCTAATTTCAGCATTTAAGTTTGCCCTGGAAAACCCATTTCAAAATCTAAGCACATTTTGGGGTTGAACCTAAAAGCAAAAGTGTAGAGCTTGTCGAGTTGTACAAAGTTGGTTTTTGGAGTTTTCAAAGTTGTTTTATAAAATTTGAAGTAATTTGAAAAGGCGTAATTCTTTAAATGTCCCCTTTTTTAATTCAAATTTGCATTTCAAAATGTAGACCGAATTAGGGGGTGGTTGTAAAAGCAAAGTTGTAGAACTTTGAATTTGGAACAACTTTTATTTTTGGAGATTTTTGAGTTGTTACATAAATTAGGAAGAAATTTGGGTTTTAAATCAAGTGGCAATATTGTAATTAGTGGGAACAGTGCCATCGGGCAGCTGTCACCTGCCGGCGGCCTTCCTCTGGCTTCTAGGCGTGTTCGTGGCCATCTTCGGCTCTGCGCTGGCATGGAGAAGGTCCTTGCGTGGCTCCTCTTTGCTTCCTGGTCGTGTTTTAAGCCGGCGACGTCGCTGTTCTCCTTCTTTTCAATTCCTCTCCTTTTCCCGTCGCCACCGCTCCTACTCCGTCGAGCTTTCACCGTTGACCTAGCGCCGTTGCTGTCTCGGCAAGGCCTATCCCAGCTTCGCCTATTCCTTGTGCACCCAGCCAACTAGCCTTGGTCGCTTGATTTCACCGAGGAACGCCGCTCGCTGCCTTTCTTCCTCACGGCCGGCAACACCACCATCGCATTCGCCTCACCGTGGCCAGTGCTCCACGATGCGTATCTATCCTTGCTTGGTAGCCCTTCAGCTTCGCCGTGTTACCATGATTCTCTATGACCTTGTGATTGAACCATTCCTTCGCTGTAGTCACCGGAAGTCAAGCTTGCCATCGCCGCCGTTGCCATCACCGTCGCCTGACGCAACCTTTGCTGCTCATCGTCTACCGCACGCTCTAACACAATCTAGGTGAGCCTCTGTTGCTTCGCGAGTAGTTTTAGGGAGCGCTGGCAAGCTCTAGTAGCTTGAACATCATGGGACCACCGTGCATAGCTCGGCCGACCCACCATGGCCGGCGATGAGCTTGGTCCAAGCCAAGATTGGCGTAGTTAGTACCTCCAATCGATGCACCATGGTGTAGGGAACGTGTTGGTACCTTCGCCTTAGCCGGAGACCTCACCGACGGCGAGAAATCGCCGGTCAGCGCGCGTGGTTGCCGTGGTCAGCACGGAAACTTAGGGATGACAGGTGGGGTCAAGGTGTTAGTGGCGGTTTGATTTGAAAATGGAATTTTTCTTTTTCAGAAATGAATGAATAGTGTATGCTTTTGTTATTTTTATGTAGAATTAATTAGAGCTCCAAAAATTATGAAAATTTTTGTGTGACCTCACTGTGATGTATATTATTGAGGAAAAATATGAAATGTTGTTTTTCAGTAATTTTTGAATGTGATAAAAATTGCTCCATTAATTAATAAATGGGTTTCCATGATTTTTCTAGGCTTAATTAATTATCCAAAAGTTATGAAAATGGTTTTGCCACTTAGTTATCTTGTGATGAAGCTTTACAAAAATTTTGAACTCAATTGGAACAAGTTGATTTATTTCATAATTTTTAATTAAATAATTAATTCATAAAAGCAAATAGTAACCTTTAATGACTTAGGTTTTTGTTTGAATTTTGGATTGAGTGATGACCTTGGGTCATTAGTTGGTAATGATCCTTGGCAATTGAAGTAAGTGTTACAAAAAAGGGTTAGTTAGTTTGACTTGTAACTATACCGCGAAGGAAAGTTGTATTCAAGTTGTTAATTTTGCATCCATCATCGAGCATCATATTTTTGTATCTCGCATCATGTTAAACATGGCATTGTTACTACGTGTAGTGAACGAAGGTGAGCACTGTGGTAGTTAATCAAGTTGTGGAGGAAGTTAATCCATCTTTGAGGTCAGATTTGATAATTGTGGAACGTCTCTGGAACCTGACTTTTCCATGAATCAAGGCAAGCCCCGGATGCATTTAAACCTACCTTGTGTTTTACAAATTTATCTCGCTTTTCCTTTCAAGTACTGCATTAAGTGATTAGGAGTTAAGTGAAAACCTAATTGGTGCATTACCAACCTTGTTTTTCCCCATCTACCTAGTTACCAGTTTTAATTCGTAATTGCCTAGTTATGCTTAGCTATGCTTAGACAGATAAAAGTTGGGTGATTAACTGTCACCTACGAATTTTAAATGCATCTTTGGTTATGCTTGGTTACTTATGTGATCATGAAATTTGAGCATGTGGAGTAATAAATCTAGACCGAGCAGACTCGGTGTAGGGGAGCCACAAGACATGGAGGTCTTGTGAGCGGGTTCTTTCCACCTGTGTTGATTAAGAACCATCCGTTGTTGAACTGTGTGAGATGAGACTTTGTAGTACTAACCACATACTCTGATAAGCCTTACATTGGTGATTCTATTACAAGAATGGCTACTTGCACACTGGGAGTAGAGAGATGGCGAGAATAGCGTGTACCCACATGGCAATGGGCTGGATTGGTGGAGTACTGTATTCTCGGGTGGCGCGAACCCATTCTTATTTTAGAGAATCCGAGGGTAGGTTGATATATGTAGGTCAGGGACCTGCATATGTCATGTGGTCTGGAATTCCCAACTGGGTTTAATCGGTGCAAATCATCATTGCTCCTCGGTTATGGAGACTCAACTCTCTATTCGTCATCGTAGTTTAATAACTGGAACTCAAGTAAGGTTTGAGAAAGAGTTTGATATGAAGTTCATGATCTCATTACGGATCATGGCAGATTCATATGTGGTTCTTATAAAGTTTTATATGTTGAAGTAAAGAATTTTGTTAAAGAGCTTTTACGCAAAAGAACTTTAATTATTGCTAAAGCCATACCTTGAATCCCTGAGCCTGCATTCCTGAGTTCTATCAGTTTCTATTTTGGTTAAGTCTTGTTGAGTACTTTTGTACTTAGGGTTCGTTGACCCCTATTGCAGGTGAGGCTCATGAGCAGGTCTGCTTTGGACTGTGCTGCATGACTGTTGTTCAATGTGATGACGATAAGTAAATGCGTGGCCCTTGGGCAGGGTAATCTATTTGTGTGTTTGTATTATGTTATAATACCACTCCACTACTATGTTTTGTAATAATTATCGAACTTAGTTGTAAGGTTTGAAACTACTATTTTGTAAACTAAGTTATTGTAAAACTTCCGCTGATTTACTCTGGTGTAGATATTTGAATAAATGTTGTAATACTGCAATGACTCTGTAATGTGATCCTGCTCAGAAACCATGGATGATTCGGGGTCCTTCAAGGACACCCAACAGACTTCTTAAGTTACCGGAAACATATGCATAGTTGTCAGAGGTCATTGGACAGTGACAGGTGCATGTGGGCCCTATAATTTAGGAGGTTCTGTCACATGATCCATCTACTGCATCCTCGTTCCCCTAACGGGGAGCGAGGCCACAAGTTGGCATCGCGATATGGAGCACTCCGCTTGTTGAACGGCGGTGGTCTCCACTAGTGCCCGAAGGTTCTAGTGGATCGCCTATTCATGAGGGTCATTCAGCTTGGATAGGCCACGTAGAAGCATTGCCGCGGTGGTGATGTTCTGATTGGCCCGAGCGAACTATGGGGGTTCATTCCCCCTATCCATGGTGTTGTGCTGGACCTGACGGTCGCGACCCTAGGTGCCGCTCGCCGATCTACGCGCACAGGGCGCAGCGTGGTGTGCCGAGTGCGCTGGCACAGTTGGTGGTTGATGCAGCCACTATTGTCGTAGTTCCTCCTCGTGCTCACGTGTGAGCTCAGGGGTCTTCGCGTGAGGGTCCAGAGGGGCGTGAGTCTGCAAGGACTCCATTACCCCTGGCGGCTGTACCAGAGCGTCTGCCATAGCGCACTCCTAGGACAGACGGTGGCTAGGTGCCACATCACCGATGCTAGAGCCATCACTCCTAACGTCGTGATCCATGAGGTTGGGGAAATAGGTGGGAGCATAGCTCGCCATCCCCACGAATTCAGACATTAGAGGGGGCAGTGCTGGCATCTTTTGGAGCCTCGGGGCATACGCATCCATGGGAAACATGAGGCCGTAGGGGAACCAGCCATATGGCGGTCGCGACGGTGATAATGACATCCCTTTGGGTAAGTGGCGGAAGATAGAAAATAGCAAGTAAATAACAACATGTACATTACTCATAGTGGGGTTTGAGTAGAGAGTTTGCTCGGAATGAAGCACTGATGCCATGTCGTCGAAGTCGTGCATCACAGAGTCGATGGAGGGCGCCCCTTCGATGGGTGCCGGGACGTGAGCCTCCTTGTGGAGGTGTAGTACGCTAAGCCAGTTGGCGATGAAGTCCAAGCTTCCAAAGAGGATGGCCTGGGATGGCTCAAAGATGGGTGGAGCCCACATCCCAATAGGTGAGAGTGCGGGAAACTCTAGCGAGCCAAAGTGAATCATATCGCCTGAGCCCGCCATAGCGAGGGTGGCAGAAAAGTGGGCCATTCGATGACCAAAAAGTGTTGAACATATAACATCTTCCCCACAGATGGTACCAACTGTCGGTACATAAAGTGACCAACTAGTAAATATTTGTTGTTTTGCCATATGTTGTGATCGGAGGTGGCCTAGCATTCAATGACACAGGGTTTATACTGGTTCAGGCAATGTGCCCTACGTCTAGTTTGAGTCGGTTGATGACTTTATTCCTGAGCCTAGGTGTTCGAAGTTTGCAGTGGGGTTACAAATGAGAAGGAGGAAGATGGGTGTGCAAGAGGTCTGGTCGGCTCTGGTCGGAATGGCTGAGAGCGACAGGAGCTACGCTATGAGCTAAGTGTTCAAGCGTATGCTTGAGGTCCGAACCCGACGGTTCTGTGGTTGTGAGCTAGTGAACTTGATCAATGTTGATTAACTAAAAGGGGCTCTTGTCTTTTGGGAGAGGGCACATCCCCTTTTATAGATGAAGGGGATGGCCTTACAAGTGAGAGGGAGAGAGTACATTCGCTGGTAAGTTTTGCTGCCCATGTTGGTGGGTACAAGATGTTTGTAGGCACCCACAACACTATTGATGTTACTGTAGAATGTTCAGATGTATGTGGGAGGTTATGTCACCTTCTTCAGGTATGGCAGATGTCGGTACCTACCATACTATTGATGCCTAGAGGCATGTGAGGAGTTTTACCATGTTTGCTCGGTACAGGCAAAAGCCGACGCCCACAACATTGTTGATGCCTAGAGGCATGTGGGGATGCCTTACCATAGGAGAGTTTAATGGTGCCCACAATACTAGTAGGGAGAAAGGTCGGCACCTACAACACTGTTTGTGTCAGGGCGATTGTAGATTATTGTTCCATGCAGGGTATGGTCCCTGGTACCATGGTTTGACTTATGCACCTCAGCCCCACTTTCCTCTGCATGTCTCTAGGTCCCTACCGAGCGAGCATGCCCGGTCGATTGATTCTAGTCGGTTCTGATCATGCTAGTCTGAGAAGAGCAGTGAGTAGGGGCTGGGCGTATCCTTGGTCAGAGAGTGTGGGGTCAGAGTTGGAAACAGTGCCTTTGGCTAGGCCTTCCGGTCGAAGAGGCTATCTGGAGGCGGGCTGGCGACCGGATCGAGCGCTCTAGTTGGAGAGGTGGGCTAGAGTTAGAAAAAATGGGTGCTGTTCCTTCTCAGCCTGACCTTCCAGTCAGAGATTGGATTACTCCTTTGGCCCGGCACTCAGGTACTTGGGCCAGCCCATGAGTTGTGTGCTGTCTGCTTGGGCCGAGCCTTAGCATGGAAACTGATCCCTGAGGGACCCTGGGTTTATCAACCCGACACCAGGTGTTTGGCTTCCACATTTGCACTTGCATTTCATAAACATGAGCATCATTCATCCATTCATGAGCTTAGATTGTTTGGAACATGCTTTTGAAACATTGCAACATATGTTTATATTCCATGTGTGTTTGTTTTATGAAATGGATAGTGTGCTACACTCAAGTGCAACATGTGCAACTCACTCTTGAAACATGTCACATACTTTAGTGAAACATGGTTAGTTAGTACTATGCAACAAACTCATGAAACATATGAAACATGGCTTTGAAACAAAAGTAGCAATTCACTTGTTTTTCCTTGTTTGAATGCATGTGATGCTTGATTTTGGTGTGATCAATGTGTGGTGTGGTTAATTATCCCCTAAAACACCTTAACTACACTTAGGGTACATAGTGGAGCACTGTTCATGTTAACGAAATTGACTAATTATGCCCCTAAATGAGGTTTGACCAAATTGGAAACCCTAGAACCAATTTGTTTGACCTTTTAAAAAGTGTTACTGAGAAGCTTTGCATGACAATGCACCTTTTGGCAAAGCTGTAGATAATTTTATAGGGAACAAAAGTTGTACAGGTGTTAAGCTATGAAAATTTGTAGAGCATGCTCAAAATTGGATCACAACACAAAATTTACCCCTAATTTCAGAGACAAAATTTTTCTAAGTGTTAACTCTGAAAAACAGTTTCATGTAGTCGACTTGTCAGCCCTATAGCTCCCAAACCAAGCCGAACCAGCTTGAGCTCCAATTGGCAAAGTTGAAGATCTCACTTGGTACTACAACTTTGTCAACTATACCTTAACCTGGATCATCACAAATTAGGAGATAATGAATTTTGAACTCGCCCTGTCAGTCACCCTAATGGAGTTCAAATCTAAAAAATTTAGATTCACTTGAGCCAACTGGCGTCAGGGCATGCTCGATGCATGGACGCCACGCGCCGCCCTCCATCTAACCTAGATGCTCGTTGTCGGGCCTCAGGTGTACGCCGCGCTCACCCCGGCTATGCCCCTCCTCCATTTGCTCCGCCCGCGTGCGCGCCTAAGCCACTGAGAGAGCCACCGTCATCGCCATTTGCTCCGCTGAGCTCGTGTGAGTTTGCCACTGCACCACAGCCAACACCATCCCACCCATAGCTTTGCTAGCACCTCACGGACCTCGTCGATGTTCTCGCTGAGCCAGCCGAGCCCAAGGTGAGCGACATTGCCGACTCCGCCCTGGCCAAATCTTGTCAGAGCGCCGCCATGTGCCATGGCCAAGCCGCCGCCACCATGGCCGACGCACCTAGAGGCCGGTAGAGTTTAGGTTTAGGAGGTCAATCGATGCGGGAGGTCGAGGCAGACACGGTGGTACCCTCCTTGTCGCCAGCGACCTCACTATCGTCGAGATTCCTCATAGTCAACGGCATCCCCTACTCTACTGTCTATGTCCGGTGGGGTCTGTTGACTCCCTGGGTCCCGCCTGTTAGTGGCTTGAAGTAGGGTTTAGGTGATTTAAATCCAGATTTTGAGTGCTGTTTTGTAAAATTCATATCTCTAGTTTGGTGAATCCAAATTGGGAGGTTCCAATTTTTTTAGGATCTTGGTGAAGTGTAGTATTTAGGAAAAATATAACATGAACACTTGTAGTAAAGTTTCTAGAAGAATTAAATTGGAAATAAAAATGTGTTTTTAAATGAATACAAACTTGTTTAACTCATATCTAGAGTTCCAGTGCTCCAAAAATTATGAAATTTGTATGGTGAGCTGTTATTGATGAGTAGAAGCTTTGGTACAAATTTGAGAGTCAATGCATGAATAGTTTTTGAGTTATGAATTTCCTTTTTATAATTAGGTGATCCTTGTGTGAATTTTAATAATTAATCTATTAATCCAATGCTCATGAAATTAATTGGAGGTTGTCCTGGTACCTTAAGGATGCTAAGAAAAATATTGCTTCTATTGTTTGAAACATTTCAATAGGGTTTCTAATTTAGGCCTAAATCAGCCTTGCTGCCTTGTTATTTTTGTGTAGGATGCTTTTATTTGTAACTTTGGGTGAAATTTTTACAGTAGCCTCCTTGGTGCATGTAGCATGAACTGTAATGTTTGTAGATTAAACTGTGTAGTTTTCATATATGTTCATTGTTCCACTTAAATAACTAAATAAATTAAGAAAGGCACTAAAAGAAATGAATTCGTGGTGAACACCTTACTTTCTGGTGATCTTATATCATGCGTGAGATTGTGATTCACTTGGTTTGGTCAAAAATTATGTTTGGCACATAAGTAAATATTTAATTTTAACATTTTTATGATTCTGGATAGTTTCTAGCACTTGGTGAATTAGGCTTTGATAATGGTGTTTGCTGGGAATCATGTGAATACCAAAGTTGTAGTTAACTTACTAAACTAGCTTGTGTTAAAATTGGGTGGCATTGGGCCAAGTAGTTTAGGAGATATGGCTGTTCTCAGTTTGAGTCCAGTTTTGGCTGCTCTCTGTCTTGTGAAGACAGATTTCTGTTGTTAAGTGATTTCGACCTTGTGAAAGTTTGAATCATGCCTTGAGGTCTAAAAATAAATTTTAGGCAATTTCATAACCTTTCCAAATTGTCTTGTTGCATATCATTTGGATTTGTAAATCTCTAGTTATGGTCAGTTTACTATGCTGTTGTATAGTCCCAGTTTTGCTAAAATATGAATGCTTGTGTGAATGCTTTGTAGCATTGCTCTTGTTGATTGTTTAGGTGCTAGGCTAACTTGAAAAAAATGCTTAGGTGCAGGTGCTAGGTCCTTAACTGAAGATGAGCAATTGTATATTAGGTTGTCTAAACTTGGTAAGTTAAAGTGATTTGAATAGAGCTTAAGTTGGAATATGTGTACTGCAGTAAGCATGTGCATTCCCCGAGCATCCCTAACTTCGTTCATGTGCATCCATGATATTTATCTTGCGCATACATGCAATAGGTGTGCTGGAGGGAGTGACACTTCTAGAGTTCGAGGGAGCGAGCCAGGAGGAGGAGCAGCCAGAGGAGCCCGAGGTTCAGGCAACGAACAAAGCAGCCATCGAGGAGGAGTTGCCTAAGTGCCCTGATCACCGCCCATCCTCTTTCCTGAAAGGCAAGCCCTAGTGCATGCTAATCCCCTATTTTATAAATATCATTTGAGTCAATTTTACATGTTTGATGCATTAAGTTGTAGGAATTGTGTGAAAACACTTGATGCATTATATATCTATCCTTGTCCAGATATCGCACTTGAATCCTATTTAAGATCAGGAATAGGTTAAATGCTTAGCCATGCTTAGTGCAGTAGAAGTCGGGTGATATCCTGTCACCTGCGAGCTTTAGGATGAGGTGGGTCACGGTTGGCTATATTTGGTATCGTGGAAAAGAACCATGTTAATAATGAATTGAGACCGGGCGGAGTCTTTTGTAGGGTTGGACATAGTGACTCCATCTGTGTCATTTAAGGACTGATACGTTATATGTCCTCATGTCATGTTGAACGCAGCCTAACACTTAGCTAGCCAGATAAGTCGTTTCGACCATGAAGCCTAGTAGCTCGACTTAGGTCGGGAATCGGGGGGTTATAGTGTGCATTCTGGAGGTAGTAAGGATGTGCTTGGGGACATTGGCATGTGTCTAAGGGGTCAGGTGCTTAAAATTCCTACACTTCCTGGTAGAGTGTCGCACTTGAGAATGCGGCATTGTCTGGACTCGCAACTCCTGAGTTGTACCAAAGGTGACTTGATTGCGACCCCGATGGGGGAAGCAAGGTTTGTGTTAGGAATACCCTTCCAGCTGGATAGGAATTGATTTGAGTTAGTGTCTCTCTCAGATAGTGAGAACTTGACTAAGCAGCGGCAACGTAGATTCACTTAATTTAACGATATGGTTAAATAGATGATGATGACAATGTTGCCACAGTTTATACCTACTATGGTTAATAATGTTTGCATCTTAATCAAGTGATTGCTTAGTACAGTGGAAATTGAAATATTTTTGGGCGTTTTGTGGACTCTAGGTAATGAACAAATATGAATCTAAGGCAAACGAGATTATACCGCGCGGTAAACCTGAAATATCTGATACCAATTGATGAGTACAGGCCCGATCTTCCGAGAGGTAGCCGGTAAGTTCGATTTGTGGAGATCTCAACGTTGGCGATCCGACTTCAAATCAAACATGATTCGAACCCTGCAACCATTACACCACTGCTCCATTGGTTATCAACCAAGCACAACTTGATTGACCTCGCCAAGAAGGCTTTTCCTGCAAGCGAATCGAAGAGCACAAGCAAGAAGGTAAAACATGCAATCTAAAATTGCAAATATGAATGACACGAATATCAATAAAGGATTCAAGAACTCGGTTCCAAAGGACTAATTGACACAGTGGAGGAGATCAAGAACGGGGGCCCTGGATCACTGTAAAAGGATTTGTCACCACAGTTACAATGAACGATTCAGTTCCTCGATGGAAAACTAAACTCTAAACAAAACCCAATTGTGTAGCAGTGGCGGCGGCTGTGTTTATAGTCTAAGACTCGACCTAGGGTTGGGGACAGCCAGGGGTTGGGCGCCAACAACTTGGGCTTAAGGCCCGACACGATACATGGCCAAGTTGGCCCAAATAGGTGACGCAGCACCTTGCCATGGTCACACAGAATGATCCACGGACCTTCTAGAGCTGGGACTAGATCCAAAACGACGGCGTCGTCGTCCCCTTTCCAACGCATCCAAGAACGGCCTGTTTCGATGTCGTATGAGGAAGTTATGATCAAAACAGTGACGACGTGTCTGCTGAATCCGAGGGCGACGTGGCAGCTGAGTTGGGAACGAATTGGAACTTGGGGAAGACCATGGCGTCGGTGTGTCCAGCGTGGCGATGTCCTCATCATCCTCCCCTTCTCAAATTGGAGTTGTCCTCGACTCCATCTTGGCGATGTCCTCATCATCCCCTCCTTGTAGAATTGGAGTCGTCCTCGACTCCATCCCATCATCAGCGAACTCCTGCAAAAGGTTAGTGACAGCAGGCAATGCACCAGACATAAAAGGTTGACAAAACATAGTATAACATGGTGCATTAGGATTATCACATAACTCAGCAGTAGCAGGAGTTGTAGCAAGAAAAGCACCTCCTTTTAACTTAATCCCATTATTTTTAGCAATGTCTGTTGGAGGTTTATTTTTGATCTCATTAGCATGTTTAATAATATCCGTAGGAGACAAAGGCAGCAATGTAATTTTCTTGTCCTTATGTATGATAGTGTATGTATTAGTTCTACCATGGTATAAAGCATCATTATCAAATTCTCATGGGCGACCTAACAAAATGGAACAAGCTTGCATAGGGACAACATCAAAATCAGTAGTATCATGATAAGAGCCTATGAAAAAGCTAATGCGTGCTGATTTAGTTACCTTAGTCTTACCACTATTATTGAACCATTGAAGTTTATATGGATACGAATGTTGTCGTGTGGTCAAGCCAAGCTTGTCATCCAAATCTGAACTCACCAAGTTGTTGCAACTCCCGCTATCAATGATAGTGAGAACACGACAACCCTGCACAATGAGATACATGTGGAACAAATTGTGGCATTGGATCTTCATCTCTTCTTCATGACCCACACGTGTACTCAACACACGCTGCACAAGAAGGCTAGGGTAGTCCGCGGCAGCAGCCACGGAGTCAATGGTGATGGCCTCCTTGTCTTGATCGCCCTCAGTGGGATCTGCATCAATGTTAGCAGCAAGGGCTAAATCATCTTCAACATCACTAGCACTTACATATCCATCCTCGGTAGCAATGAAAGCACGACGACTGGGGCATTCCTTCATGACATGTCCCATGCCTTTGCATCGGTGGCAAATGATTTTAGAGCTGGACGAGGAGGAGCTAGTAGAAGCACCCGGAGTGCCACCTTTCTTCAGCTATGGAAACTGCACATTAGACAATTTACTTACCCCAGAAGAAAATGGAGGTGTAGATGGCTGTGGTGCAACAGGAAGCTTGGGCGTCTCCGGCTCGGAACGCTGCTAAAAATTCCTCCCATTGTTAGACCTAAAAGGCTAGTGTTGTTTGCGTCCCTGTACTTCTCGTTCAGCCTTAATAGCAAGATGATACAATTGGGAAAAATTGCGCCATTCTTTGTAATCAAGTATGTTCTGTATATCATGGTTTAAACCACCAAAAAATCTAGCACTAGCATCATGATCATCTTCATTTATACCACAACATGCTAAACCAATAAGCAATTCTTGATAGTATGCTTCTACTCCTTTATCACCTTGTTTTAAAGTTTGTAGTTTCAAACATAAATCACGTTGGTAATAAGGAGGAACAAAACGAGATGTCATATGTTGCTTTAAAACATTCCAAGTTTGAGGCACAGCAGCAGCATTATTGGCATTGCAAAGATCACTCCACCAGAACAAAGCAAAATTAGTAAACTCACTAGTAGCAAGTCTAACTCTATGCTCAGCAGGAACATTATGAGAATCAAATTTTTGTTGAACAGCAAGCTCCCAATCTAAATATGCCTCTGGATCAACATTACCAGCAAAAGGAGGTAGACTAAATTTAATTTTAGCAAAAGGATCATTATTACCATGATTATTACCTGCCACACTGCGACGATTGAAGTTGAGGCGGCGACGGGCACCACCGTCAGCATACGTATCTTCATCACCAAAAGCATCCGCATCTTCATCATCAGCACGATAAGGTGGAGGGCGTTGCTCAAGCTGTTCAATGCGGGTGACCAGATTGTTCACGTTACGCGTCAGCTCGGTCATAAGATTGCGTTGTTCAGTCATGAACGTTGCAAGCTCACCCTTGGACACGCACTCATTGAAGTCCGTCGGAGTTCCTGCCATGGTTAGAAGATAGAAAAAGACAACACCAAAGTATTATCCCTATCAACTAAAAGGAAACAAGTGGTGGTGATGGTGGTGAAAGTGGAATGCAAAATCACAAGCGGCTTACCACCGTCTTGCCTGTATTCTTACCAACGCCAAACAGGAGCAAAACCAAAGTGGCGAAGCAATCTGTTGTTGAGCGTGGGTAACAGTTGCAAGATGAACCTATGCTGACAGAAGAATATGTGGAGCTATGGGTACGCACACAATATGACAGTAAGGATTAGCAATTAACGAGTGCAGAGTAACGATTGTTCAATCTGGATCCAAAGTACAAATCACAGGTGCTGGCTAAGATGTGTCGAGACGTAGCGCAACAAGGTGAAAACAAAGGACGATCGAAAGAACTCACAAAATAAGCAAATAGCCCGGATTTCTCCTTTTTCCTGAATTTTCCCCGGATTTTTCCAAAAGGCACTAGTAGGAAACAAACTTTTTTTTCACTATTTTTTTTATACTTTTCTCTAAACAAGGATCACAAAAGATGCAACCACAAAAATTGGCACCTACAACTGAGGTGGGATGTGGTCTACAGAAATTCAGCACGTTCTCTGAAAAGCGTGCAAAAACTTTGACAATTTTTTTTCTATATTTTCCCGAATTTTTTTGGCAATTCTGATGAAACCAAACAAGGCTAGTCCTAGTTTGGGTTGGGTCCAAATGGTGTCAAGAAGCTGCTGAAAAAAATTTAGATTTTTCTGATAAACGAGCGAAAAGTTATGCCTGTTTTACCGAAGGTATCTCAAGGTATGTTTTCCGGGAGGCACACCACGGCGGCGGCAGTTAGGGCAAAGCGTCCCTAAACTCTAACACCGATCACAGCAGTAGGTATTTGCCTGATGATGTAAGGAGGGCTGTGATGCAGGCAAAATAAGAGCGGCTGGCAACCTATCTAGGGTTTGCGCGGCGGCGAGAAGTTACACAAGGCGGCTAGCGGGGCAAGTCGAGTAATGTGGTGGCTTCGACTTGTTGTTTGGGAACAGTGGATGGGATAGCGGCAGAAAACAAAATCACAGCAATGGGCGATTGAACTACGACCACGAACACAATCCTAAACCAGCAACAAGACTCGACCATGGACACAAACTCAATAACATGAATCTGAAACGAAATTGCAAAGGCACAAAGGGCGATAGGACAGCGGAAATTGAAATATTTTTGGGCGTTTTGTGGACTCTAGGTAATGAACAAATATGAATCTAAGGCAAATGAGATTATACCGCGCGGTAAACCTGAAATATCTGATACCAATTGATGAGTACAGGCCCGATCTTCTGAGAGGTAGCCGATAAGTTCGATTTGTGGAGATCTCGACGTTGGCGATCTGGCTTCAAATCAGACACGATTCGAACCCTGCAACCGTTACACCACTGCTCCGTTGGTTATCAACCAAGCACAACTTGATTGACCTCGCCAAGAAGGCTTTTCCTACAAGTGAATTGAAGAGCACAAGCAAGAAAGTAAAACACACAATCTAAAATTGCAAATATGAATGACGCGAATATCAATAAAGGATTCAAGAACTCGGTTCCAAAGGACTAATCGACACAGTGGAGGAGATCAAGAACGGGGGCCCTGGATCACTGTAAAAGGATTTGTCACCACAGTTACAATGAACGATTCAGTTCCTCGATGGAAAACTAAACTCTAAACAAAACCCAATTGTGTAGCAGCGGCGGCGGCTATGTTTATAGTCTAAGACTCGACCTAGGGTTGGGGACGGCCAGGGGTTGGGCGCCCACAACTTGGGCTTAAGGCCCGACACGATACATGGCCAAGTTGGCCCAAATAGGTGACGCAGCACCTTGCCGTGGTCACATAGAATGATCCACGGACCTTCTGGCGCTGGGACTAGATCCAAAACGATGGCGTCGTCGTCCCCTTTCCAACACATCCAAGAACGGCCCGTTTTGATGTCGTATGAGGAAGTTATGACTGAAATAGTGACGACGTGTCTGCTGAATCTGAGGGCGACATGGTAGCTGAGTTGGTAACGAATTGGAACTTGGGGAAGACCATGGCGTCGGTGTGTCCAGCGTGGCGATGTCCTCATCGTTGTTGGCACAACGTAATACCCTACTCCTGTGGTCTATTGGTTTGTATTAGCTATCATATGATATTACGTGTGTTTTGAGAGGGTCCTCTACCTGCCTTATATAGCTAGGGGGTAGGGTTACAAGTCAGTTAGATCTAGGAGATAACCAGTAAGTAACAACAGATTACATGAATCATGGGATCGAACATATCCTAACAGATCTCGTAGCTTCTTCAGGATATCGCCCTTGATGTCTTGCGGTACACGCCGAGCAGTATCGTGCACCGTAGGTCTTCATCTTGTGGGCTAGACCGCCCCTGGCAGCGTAGCCCATGTAGTTTGTCATGGGTATCTAGGGTCATACTGTAACACCCTAAAAATTGCCTCTTTCGAAATAGAGTTAAAATAAGTTATTTATGAATTTTGTGCACATGAAATATTGGAAAAATAAAAGAATTCATTAAATTAAAATACATCATAAAGCATACATGCCATTGCATTTGATTTTATTGGTTGAGTGGTTTTAATTGAAAAGTAAAAAAATGGTTAAAATGCTCTTGAAATGAAATTAAAAATGACTTTGAAATAAAAGAAAAGGAATTAGAAAAATGAAAGAACTTAAAAAGGTATTTTTAGAAAACTTACCCAAAATTGGTTCATTTATGTTTGAACTAAAAAGTGTATTTTGAATCGTATTTATACTTGATTCGGATCGTATTTGAAATTGTTTTGAATTAAGAAAAGAAAAAAAATTGGAAATAGAAACGGAATTTGAAAAAAAATCTTCCATTCTTCATTTTCAGCCCAGAATCCGGCCTGGCCCGCTGGCGGCCCAGCCAAGCCCTCCCCTTCCTCTCTTTTTCTTTCCTCCTTCCTGGCCTACTCCGCGGCCCAGCTCCACCACGCGGCCCCACTGGCGCCCGTCCGCTTCGGCCCTTCACCGCGCGCCTACGACGCCCGCACGAGCCGTCAGCTCCCTCTCGCTGTGACTTGGCCCCGCCTATCAGCTGCCCGCATGCGCCCGTCGTCTTTCCTTTCTTCCCCGTTTCTTCTTTCCTTTCCCGAGCGCCTCCTACCTTTTCCTCTGCCCCGTCGATGGCGCTACAACGATGGCAAGCGACCGCCGTCGTCGAACATGCAAGGCAAGCACCCCATCTCGCCTGCGCGCCCTGCTCCCCTTCCATCCACGCAGCACCCCTGGCCTATAAAGCCGAGCCGAACCCCCTTTCCTTCTCCCTTTTACCGGCTGCGCTCGAAGCTCGCCACCGCCCCGCTGCTCCGGTGCCGAACCAACGACGCCGAAGTGCCCGTAAGCTTTGCCGTACTCCCCCGTGACCGAAGGTGACTCCAATTCATCATTTTGGCCTCGATTGCCCGGATTTCCATCTCACCCGCGCCGTCCCTCTCTCCTCAGATCGCCGCCACCGTCGATGACCCACCTCGGAGACTCCCCGGACATCGTGCTCCCATCCATACGCATCACGATGAGCTACTCGTCCTCCCCATGAGCTCTGTTTGTCAAAAAGCGCGCTAGAACTCGGTATCCGTGAGCTCCCGTTCCGCCAGCCATGGCGCCGCCGTGGACCCGACGCTCCGGCGAGTACCTCGTCTCTGCGTTGCGTCCTTTGTGTTCGCGCTCTCGTTTAGATCATTGCAGTAGGTTTAGTTGCCCCGGTGAGGTCTGGAACACCATCCCAGCGTCCACCGCCGAGCTCGGCTCGCCACCATCCATGGAGGACTCGCCGACGAGACTGCACAGTCGGCGGAGATCCTCCCAAGCTTCATGCGCCGTCGGATCTGTTTTGCACGGTTAGGACTAGATACCCCTTCGGGTTTAAGTGGCTGGTTCACCACGGACTCATGGACGTGGTCCACGGCGCCAGCGCACCGCGTCCATCGCCTCATGGTGCACCAAGCCAATCACGTCCTGCCACGTGTCGCCAAGTCAGCAGCCGAGTCAAACGCAGTCAAAGCCATGCGCATCTTGCAGAAAAGCCCCCGCGTTTTCCAGTAATCAACCCGCGATCCAAATTAGTTCAAACTAATTTCTTTTAGGTCCTGTTTTCTTCTGATTTAAACCCTGTATTTTCTAGAAATAGTATTCCCAGTCCAAAATACATTTAGATGCAGATTTTTAATTGTTTTAATTCAAATTTGAGTTCAAATATTTACAGGAATGCCACTGAATCTTATTTTATGCGTAACTTTTGCGTTTTAAGTCCAATTTGACCCGTTCGAATTGCGTTAGGACCGTGTTTACATTTTCTACATGATTATACAACTATGAGGCATGTTTTCAACACTTAAAATTCATGAGTAGTTTTAATCTATTATTTAATTAAAGTAAAACTTGTTTAAATCATAACTTGTTCATTTCAACTCCGAAATAGTCCGTACAAGTTGCGTTTATTTTGTAACAACGAGATCTACATATTAGTAATGATGTTTACTATATTACTATTTCATAAAAATCATAGTTTAAATCATATCTTGATTAAAGATTATGCAACTAGGTTTTATACATAAAATATGATTTGTTTTACTTTTGTTTTATAATTTAAATCTAAGATTGACTTAATTCAATCCATATCGTTTATAAAATATCTTTTGTATATGAATTCATAAAGTTAACATAAATGAAGCCTATAGTTTATTTTTCCACATATAAGGCAAATCTCTCGGTAGTTGTAACTTTTCAACCGTAGCTTCGATTAGTGTGCCTTTTGCGACTATGTGTTCGTAGTGATGCGTAGAATCGTATATCAATCTCTTTTACTTATTTTTCTATGATTGGTGTACTGTTCTAATATAGATGCAACCATATGCTATGCATGTATGTGTATGGATGTTTGTGTGGTGTTCTACGATTGTCCAGTCGGTGAGATACATGTGGTGATTCAGAAGAAGAAGACATTAAAGAATAAAGCTTACCGAATGATCAGTGTGTAAGGCAAGTATAGCATGGGACATCCTTGTTACCTATTCATATTTAATCACTAAATTCATATTGCATGTGTCTCTCTTGTTACCATTAAGGATATCCTAGATATTTGATATCTTGTTCCTTGAAAACCTTTGGGTAACTGCATTGGATAGTTTTGCTAGTGCTTAATCAAAACCATGATCTTATAACTTGACTAATGGTATATGCAATAAACACTAAAACATGACTTTTTAGTAACATGGAATCAGGGGGCTAGAGTGTTTAGCTACTTTCTAAATGCTTTAGATTCCTCTTCCTAAGGACTTATCTGTAAGCGATCATCCGGGACTTACAGTACAGCTGTGAGTGCCATATGGCTCTGGCTTTAGCTCAGTATGAGGACCTTTTCTAGCTTGTTAGTGGTTACCTTTGAGGCATAGGGTATGTTTCCTTTGCTGCTGGGAAGTGTGTACCATGCTACGATGCCCACGCTTGCCACTCCTAGAGATGGGCCACATACGCCTAGCAGCCCTAACATGTTAGACGAATTCTTTGAAAGGCTTTATAGTGAACCCTGCCAACCTTCCTTAGAAGTGGGTCAAGAGAATAGCTACCTCGGGCAAAAGGGTAAATCACAACTCATAGTGAACATGTACAAACTCTACAGAGTATAAAACTATTATAACAGCCGTGCTCACGGACACGAGCGGCCTTGGACCCTTATGGAATAGAGATGATCACTAATGGATGATGATGCTAATAATTAATCGTTTATGCTATACATTATTCATGTTTACTTGATCATGAGTTTATGGGCTTATGGATAAACTTGTTGCCAAACAAATTGCTATTAAGATGACCTATTAAAGCTAATCGCAGTAAACCAATGTCAGCCCTTTTTGAGCCTCATGAACCCCATGATATAATTGTTAAGTACGACATGTACTTACGCTTGCTTTATTTTTCTATACTTGGATAAAAATCCTAGATGGGTACCAGATTGCTGGTTTGGAGGAGTTAGGCTTGTGGTCAACCAGTCAGTCGTCCCTGTGGATTCGGAGTCTTCGCTAGAAGATCGGAGTCAACTTTCCGCTGTCTATACTCTGAGGGTACTTTTCTTTTACTAATATGTTATGTAATAAGTATTGCCTCTTGATATTATCCTTATTTGTGGCTATATGTGAGATTTGACTTCCTGGGCTCACATATAGTGTGTATCTGGTTTTGTCTTTAAAACAAGGTGCTACAAAGTGGTATCAGAGCAATGCTGACTGTAGGACACAAACCTTGATAGAACTAGACATTTTAGCATGCTTTTATCATGCTTAGTTCTTGTTTCCTCTCCAACCTTGCTATTTGCTAAAATTTATGCTCACTTTAGCCTCTGTCTATTATGAAAACTTTGTCTCTATTCTCAATCCTCTATCTTTGTCTATATAGATGGAACATAACAAGACAACTGCCAACATCAGAGATCAGGAGGACCAAGCTATGTTGCCCTTGACTGCATTCAACAAGGAGAAGCTTGTAGCTATGCAACAACAACAACCAGAAGGTATGACTCAACCTAGGAGTTTTCAACAGTGCTTGCCACAGGGTCAAACCAACATATTAAAGGGACCAGTGAAGAGACAAGTAATAGAAGCTTGGAAGAATATGAAGTCTAATGAAGATATTGGAAGAATGGCACATGAATGCCATGATCAACCACAGCCGAAGCAAGAACAGAAGGTCCAGAAGAAACAGGAGCAAGGAAATAAAGTAAAGAGAAACTACATCCAAGGAAGATTGAATAATGTGGATATGACTACCATTCATGGAGCTAAAGAGGTTGTGTATGGTATCATTCAAGTAAACTCAACTCCCGCCACAGTGCTGTTTGACCCCAGAGCTTCACATTCGTTTATCTCTAGTGCATACGTAAAGGAACATGAGATAGCTATGCTTCCAATGAGGAGACCAGTGATAGTTAAGACCCCAGAAGGAGAAATGAAGGCAAACCGCATGTGCCCAAGAGTTAGTCTTAACATCAAAGGAGTAAAATTTGAAGCAAATTTTATTGTATTAGAGTTAGTGGATATTGATGTTATTCTTGGAATAGGATGGCTATCTGCTTGTGAAGGAGTGATCAAGTATGCCTAGCATTTAGTGCTTCTAACAACACCATTAGGAGAAAGAATTGAGTATGAAGGTATTCAGCCTGTACCTGAGGACGATGTGGATAAGAAGAGAAAGGAAATCTCACTAGAGATAGAATCAGAAAGCAATCAACATTTGAGTTCTATTACATTGTCACATGCAGCTCCAATCCCTAGTCAGTTAAACTCAGACTCTAAAGAATTGGAAGTTTCTCAAGCTAAGGTTACTCCAGTCTTTCCACATGAGGTATGCATAGATGGGTGGATAATCACCTACACGGAGTTTCAACCCCAAAAGATCAAGCGAGCTAAAAAGCGGTCTAGTCAAACAAAGATGAACTTACAGAGTCAGCAAGCTAACAATACTCTAAGCAACAATTCTGTGGAATATGACATCACTAAAGATCCAGCTAAGAGAAAGTGTTATCATTGCCAGCAGGAAGGACATTATATTAAATCTTGCCCACAGAAGAATCAACAAGTACACCATGGAAGTAGCCAGAGTTAGGTCAATATAGGACTACCACCAGCAATTGATGGTGACACACAATACAAAGGAAGCCCATGATGAAATTGATGTAGTGGATGATGTGTCACTCCCATGCGAGAGATGTCCATGTAATCATGCCATTTTTAAGAATTAGGAATTTGTGCCCCTTATGTAATAAAAATGATAGTATCGCAAGTTGAGTCGATGAATGAGTTATGCATTTTTAAGTGCTTTGTCGAATTGTCATTATGTTTATGCTTGTTTTGCATCTTTGTAATGATTGCAATGATTTTGTTGGGTGTTCCCACAATTTCATTTACTTCATAGGTTTAAGGTATAAGGATTAATGAAATAAATAGTTGGGTTACGATTTTCTTTCGTTTACCCTATCTTGTCTTTAGAGCAGCCTATCTTTATCGGTTCATATCTCTGATTTTGGACGATTAAAAACCCTGAAGAAATCCTGAACAATAGTAGACTTCAATTACAAGATGATGCAAGCTATACTTTGGTATCCCCTACTTTACCTCATCTTAAGGGGGGTAGTCAAGTGGAAGAATTGGTAAGATAAAATATCATACGTTCGAGTTTGCACAGCGGAAATCAGAGTGCGCAGTGGAAGTGTGGTGGTACTCAAGGATGTAAGAGAGAACTCAGAGTTTCAATGAGTTTTGGTTAGAAGTCCAAGAAAGGTCTATCCAAGACCAGCAAGACGTTGATAAATCTACCGAAAAAGCTTTTAAGTTAGTTTGGATCAAGAGATCTCAGCCAAATATTTGAAGAAATACAAGAAGAGGTAGACATAAAATCTAGGTATTAGCTTTGTCAGATCAGGACAAGAGCTTTGTATCTACAATAATGCATCTTGTGAAGGTGTAGGATGTGTCCTTATAAGCGTGAGTTGAACTAACCTGTTATATGGAGTTATCCATTGCAATGAATGGAAGTACCATCTTCTTGAAAGTAAAAGTAATATATAGGAGGATCACAAGAATATATAGGATACCTTCACCAAGTTAGTCTTTGAGCTTATGATAACCTCGTTGGAATGAGATTGATTAGGACTTGGCAAAGTGCTATCACTTTGAGAAGCAAAGTCATGGTCGATACCCTTAGCAATGGAGAATCATGCTAAGAAGGTTTGGATGACACTAAGGATTAAGAGTTGTATTCCCAGTTCAAGCAACTTCACCAGGATCATTAATGTTTTGAAGATTGATGGTAGACCATCTTTCAGGCCAAGAAGATAAGGAAGCCTTGTTGAAAGGTGAACATATGAGAAAAGAAAATTATGGCCTAGTGATTAGGGTTACCTGAGAGTTGTTCAAGGCACTTATTAAAGTTTTGGAATTAGTTAGGCAAGTTACTTGGAGTAAGAGCAACAGGTATGCAAAGTAAAGTGGATCTTTACCAAGACAATGGAACTACACGAGAAAGTAAAGAAGAATCCAAGGATGGAGTATTCCTATCTCTTAGTCGACGTCTTCCGAATCTCGAGGATGAGATTCATCTTAAGGGGGGTAGAATTGTAACACCCTAAAAATTGCCTCTTTTGAAATAGAGTTAAAATAAGTTATTTATGAATTTTGTGCACATGAAATATTGAAAAATAAAAGAATTCATTAAATTAAAATACATCATAAGGTAGCAACATGTTTGAGCATACATGCCATTGCATTTCATTTTATTGGTTGAGTGGTTTCAATTGAAAAGTAAAAAAATGGTTAAAATGCTCTTGAAATGAAATTAAAAATGACTTTGAAATAAAAGAAAAGGAATTAGAAAAATGAAAGAACTTAAAAAGGTATTTTTAGAAAACTTACCCAAAATTGGCTCATTTATGTTTGAACTAAAAAGTGTATTTTGAATCGTAGTTATACTTGATTCGGATCGTATTTGAAATTGTTTTGAATTAAGAAAAGAAAAAAAATTGGAAATAGAAACAGAATTTGAAAAAAAATCTTCTATTCTTCATTTTTAGCCCAGAATCCGGCCTGGCCCACTGGCGGCCCAGCCAAGCCCTCCCCTTCCTCTCTTTTTCTTTCCTCCTTCTCGGCCTGCTCCGCGGCCCAGCTCCACCGCGTGGCCCCGCTAGCGCCCGTCCGCTTCGGCCCTTCACTGCGCGCCTACGACGCTCGCACGAGCCGTTAGCTCCCTCTCGCTGCGACTTGGCCCCACTTGTCAGCTGCCCGCATGCGCCCGTTGTCTTTCCTTTCTTCCCCGTTTCTTCTTTCCTTTCCCGAGCGCCTCCTACCTTTTCCTCTGCCCCGTTGATGGCGCTGCAACGATGGCAAGCGACCGCCACCGTCGAACATGCAAGGCAAGCGCCCCATCTCGCCTGCGCGCCCCGCTCCCCTTCCATCCACACAGCACCCCCGACCTATAAAGCCGAGCCGAACCCCCTTTCCTTCTCCCTTTTCCCGGCTGCGCTCGAAGCTCGCCACCGCCCCGCTGCTCCGGTGCCGAACCAACGACGCCGAAGTGCCCGTAAGCTTCGCCGTACTCCCCCACGACCGAAGGTGACTCCAATTCATCGTTTTGGCCTCGATTGCCCAGATTTCCATCTCACCCGCGCCCTCCCTCCCTCTCTCCTCAGATCGCCGCTGCCGTCGACAACCCACCTCGGAGACTCCTCGGACGCCGTGCTCCCATCCATACACATCACGGTGAGCTACTCATCCTCCCCATGAGCTCTGTTCGTCAAAAAGCACGCTAGAACTCAGTATCTATTAGCTCCCATTCCGCCGGCCATGGCGCCGCCGCGGACCCGATGCTCTAGCGAGTACCTCGTCTCTGCGTTGCGTCCTTTGTGTTCGCGCTCTCGTTTAGATCCTCGCAGTAGGTTTAGTTGCCCCGGTGAGGTCTGGAACACCATCCCAGCGTCCACCGCCGAGCTCGGCTCACCATCGTCCATGGAGGACTCGCCGGTAGGACTGCGCAGCCGGCGGAGATCCTCCCAAGCTTCATGCGCCGTCGGATCTGTTTTGCACGGTTAGGATTAGATACCCCTTCGGGTTTAAGTGGCTGGTTGACCACGGACTCATGGACATGGTCCACAGCGCCAGCGCACCGCGTCCACCGCCTCATGGTGCACTGAGCCAATCATGTCCTGCCACGTGTCGCCAAGTCAGCAGCCGAGTCAAACGCAGTCAAAGCCATGCGCATCTTGCAAAAAAGCCCCCGCGTTTTCCAGTAATCAACCCGCGATCCAAATTAGTTCAAACTAATTTCTTTTAGGTCCTGTTTTTTTTTTATTTAAACCCTGTATTTTCCAGAAATAGTATGCCCAGTCCAAAATACATTTAGATGCAGATTTTTAATTGTTTTAATTCAAATTTGAGTTCAAATATTTACAAGAATGCCACTGAATCTTATTTTATGCGTAACTTTTGCGTTTTAAGTCCAATTTGACCCGTTCGAATTGCGTTAGGACCGTGTTTACATTTTCTACATGATTATACAACTGTGAGGCATGTTTTCAACACTTAAAATTCATGAGTAGTTTTAATCTATTATTTAATTAAAGTAAAACTTGTTTAAATCATAACTTGTTCATTTCAACTCCGAAATAGTCCATACAAGTTGCGTTTGTTTCGTAACAACGAGATCTACATATTAGTAATGATGTTTACTATATTACTATTTCATAAAAATCATAGTTTAAATCATATCTTGATTAAAGATTATGCAACTAGGTTTTATACATAAAATATGATTTGTTTTACTTTTGTTTTATAATTTAAATCTAAGATTGACTTAATTCAATCCATATCGTTTATAAAATATCTTTTGTATATGAATTCATAAAGTTAACATAAATGAAGCCTATAGTTTATTTTTCCACATATAAGGCAAATCTCTCGGTAGTTGTAACTTTTCAACCATAGCTTCGATTAGCGTGCCTCTCGCGACTATGTGTTCGTAGTGATGCGTAGAATCGTATATCAATCTCTTTTACTTATTTTTCTATGATTGGTGTACTGTTCTGATATAGATGCAACTATATGCTATGCATGTATGTGTATGGATGTTTGTGTGGTGTTCTATGATTGTCCAGTCGGTGAGATACATGTGGTGATTCAGAAGAAGAAGACATCAAAGAATAAAGCTTACCGAAGGATCAGTGTGTAAGGCAACTATAGCATGGGACATCCTTGTTAGCTATTCATATTTAATCACTAAATTCATATTGCATGTGTCTCTCTTGTTACCATTAAGGATATCCTAGATATTTGATATCTTGTTCCTTGAAAACCTTTGGGTAACTACATTGGATAGTTTTGCTAGTGCTTAATCAAAACCATGATCTTATAACTTGACTAATGGTATATGCAATAAACATTAAAACATGACTTTTTAGTAACATGGAATCAGGGGGCTGGAGTGTTTAGCTACTTTCTAAATGCTTCAGATTCCTCTCCCTAAGGACTTATCTGTAGGCGATCATCCGAGACTTACAGTACAACTGTGAGGGCCATATGGCTCTAGCTTTAGCTCAGTATGAGGATCTTTTCTAGCTTGTTAGTGGTTACCTTTGAGGCGCAGGGTATGTTTCCTTTGCTGTTGGGAAGTGTGTACCATGCTGTGATGCCCACGCTTACCACTCCTAGAGATGGGCCACATACGCCTAGCGGCCCTAACATGTTAGACGAATTCTTTGAAAGGCTTTATAGTGAACCCTGCCGACCTTCCTTGGAAGTGGGTCAAGAGAATAGCTACCTCGGGCAAAAGGGTAAATCACAACTCACAGTGAACGTGTACAAACTCTGCAAAGTATAAAACTATTATAACATCCGTGCTCATGGACACGAGCAGCCTTGGACCCTTATGGAATAGAGATGATCACTAATGGATGATGATGCTAATAATTAATCGTTTATGCTATATATTATTCATGTTTACTTGATCAAGAGTTTATGGGCTTATGGATAAACTTGTTGCCAAACAAATTGCTATTAAGATGACCTATTAAAGCTAATCGCAGTAAACCAGTGTCAGCCCTTTTTAAGCCTCATGAACCCCATGATATAATTGTTAAGTACGACATGTACTTACGCTTGCTTTATTTTTCTATACTTGGATAAAAATCCTAGATGGGTACCAGATTGCTGGTTTGGAGGAGTTAGGCTTGTGGTCAACCAGTCAGTCATCCCTGTGGATTTAGAGTCTTCGCCAGAAGATCGGAGTCAACTTTCCGCTGTCTATACTCTGAGGGTACTTTTCTTTTACTAATACGTTATGTAATAAGTATTGCCTCTTGATATTATCCTTATTTGTGGCTATATGTGAGATTTGACTTCCTGGGCTCACATTTAGTGTGTATCTAGTTTTGTCTTTAAAACCGGGTGCTACACATACCCCCCATAGCTAGTCCCCGAGCGCCTTGTATCCGCTGTGCAACGCCATCTTGAGCTTGTTCGAGCATGTATAAACAATGCCAAACAGTCAGACTCATAGTCCGACCACCCTAATGAGTTGCCAAGCAGTTGTGGACTGTAACCGACTAGCTTAACTATCCAGCCAAGCATGGGCTTAACCAAGTAAGGCTTGCCAGAAGGATTGTAACACCCTAAAATTAGCTACTTTCTAAAAAGAGTAAAATGATTTCTGTTAATTATTTTGTGCTCATAAAAACATAGGTAAAAGAAAACTTTCTTTAAATTAAATCCAACATAAGTGTAGCAACATGTTTGCGCATACATGCAGTTGTATTGGTACTTTTGTGATGAGTGGTTTGGATGCCGTTACATTGGTACTTTTGTGATGAGTGGTTTGGAAAATAAATTCAAATCTCAATCTTCAAAATATTATTTTCAAGTAATGGTTTAAAAAGAAATTAAAAACTTGCAAAAACAAAAGTTAGATAAGATGCTTTGTTTTCAAAATCCAAAGGCTTGGAAAAGGTTTTAAGACGCGTTAGAACGATGCCTCTCTTTCCGGGAAACTTTTCGACCTTTTTTGAGATTAAATTCCTATTTCTTGAAGCTTTGTCCTTTTCCTCGATCAATCCAAAAGTCTTTTCTGGGAGCTAAAACCACTTTGGTTGTGTTCCTTATCCTTCCATCTATCCCTAGGAATTTTTATAGAATTTTTCGGAGCTCGAAGATATTTTTCGGAGCCTAAATAGTAATTCATGATTTTCTATAATTATTTTAATTCCGAAAATCAATAATTGCTAAAATATCTCGACTTTCCAAAATCGACAAACCTTGCATATATATATGTCGGCGTAGCCCTCGACACGAGGATTCTAGAAGTACAGCCTATTTTTCAAGCCGCCACTCATAGCCCCGTAGATCGGACGCCGAAGTTCTCCACAGCTACGTTTTCGGTGAACTCTTCGGCGAGCTTTTTCGGTCAAACCATCATGTTCTGGCATCAACCACCACCACAAGGTAGATCTCGTCGTTCTCTACACCGTAGTGTATCCCTTTTATCGAAACCATCACTGTTTCACCCTTTCCTATTCTTTTCTCTTTCTCCAACGACGTCTTCGACGAACTCACCATGGAAGCTGGTCTTGTTACTGTCTGCAGGTCCGCTCGACCCCTCCTCCTGGCCATGCGCAGCCACCCCCGGGCCCCTAGACCCATAGCACTAGCACCCCATGCTCTAGCCTCTGCCTCGCGTAGGAGCAGCAGGTGCTGCTTGGGCATGGCAGGCCGCCGCCAGTCCCTGCATGGTCGTGCGGACCAACCTGGCTCCACGTGCCCTGATCCACTATGGTCTGGCACCTCCGGCCAGCCGGCTGCTGCAGCAGGCCGAGGTCCCTCTCTCCCCCACTGTGAACAGCAACAACAAATTTCCATGGCTGCCACGCCACGTCCGTGAGTTTGAAGAAGGCAAGGAAGAAGATGATGCAAATTACAGAATTGCCACTGGTTCGTTTATTCCCCGCAGTTTAATCATTTTAGCTCCGTTTTAGTTCGTTCCAGTTGCGTTAGTTTCATGTCGTGGAGATCTATGCAGTAGAATTATTAGTGTTCATATCACATGTTTATGAATTTATTTTATTAAAATGTTAATTGTGTCTATAATTAATTAATCACTGATTAATTAAAGTCGATTTAGATTTTTAATTTTGATTCGATTGCCCGAGTTTCATCGCAATGGGTGCTACGTGTTCATGACGATGTGTTCCATGTTACCTTATTATGCTTTTATAATTAAATATTAAAATGATTAAGTATGCGTGCAAATAGTTTTACAATTAACTAATATATGTTTTATATCTTCGCAATTCATGTATAATATTAATATGATTAATTATTGATATTAATATTCTTTTCAATTATAAGTTTGGTTAGTTTAAACCCGTTGTATATATGATAAACTTGTATAGATGCTCTCACATGCATTTTACTATTGCAAAGTTTAAGTTTAACTTGCTTAATCTACCTGGCAACATTTATAAATAAAACATAATTACTCTAACTTAGTTTCTAAATTAAAATATAATTGGACTAAGGCTACGTGTTAGCAGTGACGTTTAACATGTCTCATATCTCAAAATTTTATAAGTTAAATGTTAATTTGTTTAATGGTTATGCAACTGGGTTTATAATTAAAAGCAACTTAGGTGAATACATCAGTCTTTCATAAATCACTATCATTATGATTAATATCAACATTAATACATTTTTAATTTATAGCATGCTTAGTTCAACTTCAACACATGATGTTTTCGTACGACTTTTGTCACATGTCCTTTAATCTTTCTAGTTAAATGTTTAAATGACTTAAATGATATGAGATATTTTTATAAATAAAATATAATTAGCTTTAACTCAACTTTTCAAATTGAATACGTTCTGAGTAACCTGAGTGGGTACTACTCACATAGTTTTTCTTAATTAACATGAATCAAGCTCATAAATGTTTCTTTTGTAATATATATAAAACTGTTCGGTAGTTGTTTCTTCTTAACGATGTTTTGTTATCGGCGTGTTCTATGCAGTGGCGTTAGAGGTTTTATACTACGCTCTTTCTTAAGCAATGAATCAAGTTGATTAATGAAAATATTTACATGTGTTTCTACAGTTAAAACAAGTTAAATGGATAGGTTTTATTTTCCGTTGTACTGAAAATCCTTCGATAGTCGCTTTTTCTTTGAATCGCATATAGCATGTCTTTTGCGTTTGTGTGTTCGTAGCGATATGCCCTTTTGCTTATTTTATTGGTTGATGTACTGTTCTCCTATATTCTTATTTGTATGCCATGTATGGATGTTTGTGTGGTGATATGTGGTTCAGTCAATCGGTGAGGTTTACGTGGTGATTAAGAAGCAGTTCTCAGAAGACTAGAAGCTAAGAATTGGAAGCAAAAGATTGAAAGTGGAATACTAAAGGCTTTTGAGCGTATTGCTTTGGGGGAAAAGCAAGTTAAGGCAAGTATAGTATGGGACCATCCTTGTTACCTATTCACATTTAATCACTAAATTCATATTGCATGTGTCTCCCTTGTTGCCAATAAGGATATCCTAGATATTTGATATCTTGTACCTTGAAACCTTTGGGACATTGCATTGGGTAATTTTTGCTAGTGCTTAACTAAACCATGATCTTGTAACTTGACTAATGGTATATGCAATAAACATTAAAATATGACTTTTTAGCAACATAGAAACAGGGGGCTGGAGTGTTTAGATACTTTCTAAATGCTTCAGATTCCTCTCCCTAAGGACTTATCTGTAAGCGATCATCTGGGACTTACAGTACAGCTGTGAGAGCTATATGGCTCTGGCTTTAGCTTCGTATGAGGATTTTTTCTAGCTTGTTAGTGGTTACCTTTACGGTGCACGAGGGTATGTTTCCTTTTCTACTAGGTTGTGTGTATCGTGCTGCGATGCCCATGTGTGCCACTCCTGGAGATGGGCCACATACGCCTAGCAACCCTAACTTATTAGACGAACCTTTGAAAGGCTTCATAGTGAACCCTGTCGACCTTCCTTGGTAGTGGGTCAAAAGGCTAATCACCTCGGGCGAAAGGGTAAATCACGACTCACAGTGAAAGTGTACAAACTCTACAGAGTATAAAACTGTTATAACAGCCGTGCTCACAGTCACGAGCGGCCTTGGACGCTTATGTAATAGAGATGATCACTAATGGATAATGATGATGCTAATAATTAACTATTTATGCTATACATTATTCATGTTTACCTGATCATGTGTTTATGAGAATGATAAATTCTTTACCACTCAATTGCTTAAAAAGATGATCTATTAAAGCTAATCGCAGTAAACTAGTGTCAGCCCTTTTGAGCCTCATGAACCCCATGATATAATTGTTAAGTACGACATGTACTTATGCTTGTTTTACTTTTCTATACTTTGGATAAAAATCCCGGATGGGTACCAGATTGCCAGTCTGGAGGAGTTAAACTTGTGGTCAACCAGTTAGTCGTCCCTATGGATTTGGAGTCTTCGCCAGAAGATTGGAGTCAACTTTCCGCTATCTAAACTCTGAGGTTATTTTCCTTTTACTAATACGTTATGTAATAAGTATTGTCTCTTGATATTAACCTAATTTGTGGCTATATGTGAGATTTGACTTCCTGGGCTCACATATAGTGTGTATCTGGTTTTGTCTTTAAAACCGGGTGCTACAAAGTGGTATCAGAGCAATGCTGACTATAGGACGCAAGCCTAGTTAGCCCTGGTCATTTCCGAAAGCCTATTTTTCAATAAAATTATTTTTCCACCTCCTTGACTCATTGAATTGAATATTTGCAATCCTTGTCCTATTGTCTCCTCTCCTTGATAGCTTCCTTTGAACTATACTTTATTATCTCCTTGAGTTGTTGTTCTTGATCTCTTGCAAACTTTCTAGTCTCACCTCTAATCAAATTACTAAAGCCCTGATAAGAAAGCTTTCCCTTAAGAATGTCTACCAAGTAGCTAGAAGGAACGATTAGCAACAAGCTTGTATTTCATGTTTGAGTGGTTTGTCCTAATGATCATGGTTGAGTTGGATCTTTGTAATGACTGCAATGAATTTGTGGGCTATGCTCACAATTTCATTAAAGGTTTAAAGTATAAGGGGTAAGGAAATAAATAGTCTGGGTTCTCTTTCTCTTGTTTCCTGCTTTCTATCTTCTGGAGCAGTCTGACTTCTATGGCCTATGTCTCCAACCTCTAGGCAACCAAAAAATTCTGAGGAAATTCTGGGTGAAAGTAGACTTCAAGATCTTTCTTTTCCCGAAAGAGTCACCTTGATAGCATTTCTGGTTTGGGAGATATAAAAATCATAAGGCAATACATCTGCGCTGTCTGGAATCTAGAATAGTTTCGGTTGAGCAAAGATTTTGACCAAGTTAACTGCAGAATCCGAAGGAGTGGTGTAAAACAAAGTTGTGGGGAATTTTATAAGCTTTCCAATGGTTTAAGATTCAACTTTATTGGATAAAGGGAACTCGAGATATGGATGTTTTTCTATGCTGCTGTTTTCTATCTAGGTAAAGGATCAATTTTTCTTATTCTTATCTATGTCCACAAGCTCTCTAGGATGTCAGAGGATGATAATACACCTTGAAGAAAGTTACATATTGAATGTTGGTGCCCCTATCTCATCTCTTCTTAAGGGGGATAGCCGAGCTAAGAGTGTTGCGAGTTGGTTAACTACAAGGAGTTCGGATCCACGTCAAGATTTATCTTCGAGCTAACTATGGTTGGGACTTTGATCTTCACGTACCTAGGATATAGACATATACAAAGATTTGCAAGAATGCTCAAGACTAAGATTAACTCTTGAAAACAATTGGATTGATTTTTATTTAAAGCTCTTTCCTTGAAATAAAATCTTCAAAAGACGTTGGAAAATGAATTAACAACCTTTTGATTCAAGAACTTTGAAAAAAATTCTTCAAAAATTGATTTGAACTAAGTTCAAAAAGGGTTTAAGTTTGTTTTCTCATTTTCATGAGTTGGTATTCGAAACTTAATTTCAAAAGTATTTCACCAAAGAATAAGAGTTGATTTGAAAAGAGTATTAAAGTTTAAAAGATTAAAAAAGAGTTGCTAAAGAATATATTTGAGACATTTCAAAAGTTTTGATTTAAATTTTGAAAGACTCTTTTGCTCATTCAAAAGAAAACAATTTGATTTGAACTGCTTCACTCAAGGTTTTAGTTTAAAAATAGATATTCATAAAAAGTTTGAAAGTATCTTACTTCTAAAAACTTTAAAAAGTTGGATTTCAAAACCCACATTGTTTGACCTAGATTTCAAAAAGAGTAAAATGTATTCGATTACTCTTCAAAGAGTTATTCTAAAAATACTTTTGAACCATTTTATTCTAAAACACTTTGAAAATGACTCTAAAGTCTTTTTAAAATGAGTTGTTTGGAAAAGACCGATTGAAATAAAAAAACAATTTGAGTTGCCTTATTTCAAATTTTATTTGAAAGGTGTTCAAAATGCTTTCAAGATATTTTACAAAGTTTGAAAATTTTGGTTTAAAAGTTTGCAACAATTTGCATTTGGAAACAGAGCACTTTTGGCTTTGAATTAGAATTAAGTTTGATTTCAAAACAAAATGTGAAAAGAAAAGGTTTGAGTTGATTTCAAAAGTGTATTTCTAAAAGATGTCTTCCAAAATGGTTTGAAAAAGTTATTTTATTTGATTTAATTCCCCAAAAGTCTTATTCCAAAAAGAACTTGAACATGTGTATTAAGTCTTTTGTTTGACTTCAAAAGAAAATGGGAATTGAAAACTTACTCTCTTCATTTCTAAAGTAGTTTTGAAATTGATTTGGTTTGATTTCAGAAATCCCAAAAGAGTTCATTAAAAATGATTTGAAAATGAAGTTCAAATGTTTCAATTGTTTTATAAAATCTTGAAAATCCCTTGTTTGAAACAGATTTCAAAAGAACCTGAGTGGATTTGTCTGCTCTTTATCTAAGATTTGATTATAAAGTCGAGTTTTCAAAAGAGTTTGAAAAACAAAGCTTAGTATGTTTGCCTGAGTTTCCAATGATTTGAAAATGGTTGGGTTTATTTCAAAACCTTAAAAACATTTATTCAAAAGAGTTTCAAAACATGGTTGAAATATTTTCTTGAGTTCTAAACATAAAACATATTTTGAAAGCTATTTCAAAAGGAGTTGAAAAAGAAAATTTGTTCGGTTTTGATTTAAAGCCTTCCTTTTGAAAAGTAAAACATTCCAAAATGCATAAAAAATTAACCATAGAATTCAAACTTCTGAGTCAAGCTAAGCAAGATCTTTTGGAAGCTTAACATATGGATGATAAGATTCACTAGAATGAATTAAGAGAAGCAACAAGATCAGACTTGGAATAAGATGGAACAAGAATCTGTAAGAGTGGCCACGTGATGAATTCTCATACAACACAAGATGAGTATCAAGATGGTGTTGCTCAAGGAAGTGAGGAAGATCTCAAGTTGAAGTATCCCTCTCTTCTTCGCTCTTCTTCTTCGAATCTCGGGGACGAGATTCATCTTAAGGGGGTAGAATTGTAACACCCTAAAATTAGCTACTTTCTAAAAAGAGTAAAATGATTTCTGTTAACTATTTTGTGCTCATAAAAACATAGGTAAAAAAACTTTCTTTAAATTAAATCCAACATAAGGGTAGCAACATGTTTACGCATACATGCAGTTGCATTGGTACTTTTGTGATGAGTGGTTTGGATGCCGTTACATTGGTACTTTTGTGATGAGTGGTTTGAAAAATAAATTCAAATCTCAATCTTCAAAATATTATTTTTAAGTAGTGGTTTAAAAAGAAATTGAAAACTTGCAAAAACAAAAGTTAGATAAGATGCTTTGTTTTAAAAATCCAAAGGCTTGGAAAAGGTTTTAAGACGCATTAGAACGATGCCTCTCTTTCCGGGAAACTTTCCGACCTTTTTCGAGATTAAATTCCTATTTCTTAAAGTTTTGTCTTTTTCCTCGATCAATCTAAAATTCTTTTCCGGGAGCTAAGACCACTTTGGTTGTGTTCCTTATCCTTCCATCTATCCCTAGGAATTTTATAGAATTTTTCGGAGCTCAGAGATATTTTTTGGAGCCTAAATAGTAATTCTTGATTTTCTATAATTATTTTAATTCCGAAAATCAATAATTGCTAAAATATCTCGACTTTCCAAAATTGACAAACCCTGCGTATATATATATGCCGGCGTAGCCCTCGACGCGAGGATTCCAGAAGTACAGCTCGTTTTTCGAGCCGCCACTCGTAGCCCCGCAGATTGGACGCCGAAGTTCTCCACAGCTAGGTTTCCGATGAACTCTTTGGCGAGCTTTTCTGGTCAAACTGTCGTGTTCTGGCGTCAACCACCAACACCACAAGGTAGATCTCTTCGTTCTCTACATCATAGTGTATCCCTTTTATCGAATCCATCACCATTTCACCCTTTCCTGTTCTTTTTTGTTTCTCCGGCGATGTCTCCGACGAACTCACCATGGAAGCTAGTCTTGTTACTGTCTGCAGGTCCGCTCGGCCCCTCCTCCCAGCCATGCGTAGCCACCCCCGACCCCCTGGACCCACAACGCCAGCACCCCGTGCCCCAGCCCCTGCCCCACGCAGGAGCAGCAGGTGCTGCTTGGGCATGGTAGGCTGCTGCCGGTCCCTGCATGGTCATGCAGACCAGCCCGGCTCCACGTGCCCTGATCCACCGCGGTCTGGCGCCTCCGGCCAGCTGGCTACTGCAGCAGGCCGAGGTCCCTCTCTCCCCCTCTACGAACAGCAGCAGCAAATTTCCATGGCTGCCATGCCACGTCCATGAGTTTGAAGAAGGCAAGGAAGAAGATGATGCAAATTACAGAATTGTCACTGGTTCGTTTATTCCCCGCAGTTTAATCGTTTTAGCTCCGTTTTAGTTCATTCTAGTTGCGTTAGTTTCGTGTCGTGGAGATCTATGTAGTAGAATTATTAGTGTTCATATCACATGTTTATGAATTTATTTTATTAAAATGTTAATTGTGTCTATAATTAATTAATCGCTGATTAATTAAAGTCAATTTAGATTTTTAATTTCGATTCGATTGCCCGAGTTTCATCGCAATGGGTGATATGTGTTCATGATGATGTGTTCCATGTTACCTTATTATGCTTTTATAATTAAATATTAAAATGATTAATTACTCGTGCAAATAGTTTTACAATTAAGTAATATATGTTTTATATCTCAGCAATTCATGTATAATATTAATATGATTAATTGTTGATATTAATATTCTTTTCAATTATAAGTTTGGTTAGTTTAAACCTGTTGTATATATGATAAACTTATATAGATGCTCTCACATGCATTTTACTGTTGTAAATTTTAAGTTTAACTTGCTTAATCTACCTGGCAACATTTATAAATAAAACATGATTACTCTAACTCAGTTTCTAAATTAAAATATAATTTGACTAAGGCTACGTGTTAGCAGTGATGTTTAACATGTCTCATATCTCAAAATTTTATAAGTTAAATGTTAATTTGTTTAATGGTTATGCAACTGGGTTTATAATTAAAAGCAACTTAGGTGAATACATTAGTCTTTCATAAATCACTATCATTATGATTAATATCGACATTAATACATTTTTAATTTATAGCATGCTTAGTTCAACTTCAACACATGATGCTTTCATATGGCTTTTGTCACATGTCCTTTAATCTTTCTAGTTAAATGTTTAAATGACTTAAATGATATGAGATATTTTTATAAATAAAATATAATTAGCTTTAACTCAACTTTTCAAATTGAATACGTTCTGAGTAACCTGAGTGGGTACTACTCACATAGTTTTTCTTAATTAACATGAATCAAGCTCATAAATTTTTCTTTTGTAATATATAAAACTGTTCGGTAGTTGTTTCTTCTTAACGATAGTTTCGTTACCGGCGTGTTCTACGCAGCGGCGTTAGTGGTTTTATACTACGCTCTTTCTTAAGCAACGAATCAAGTTGATTAATGAAAATATTTACATATGTTTCTACATTTAAAATAAGTTAAATGGATAGGTTTTATTTTCCGTTGTACTAAAAATCCTTCGATAGTCGCTTTTTTGTTGAATCACATATAGCGTGTCTTTTGCGTTTGTGTGTTCGGAGCGATACGCCGTTTTGCTTATTTTATTGGTTGATGTACTGTTCTCATATATTCTTATTTGTATGCCATGTATGAATGTTTGTGTGGTGATATATGGTTCCGTCAATCGGTGAGGTTTACGTGGTGATTAAGAAGCAGTTCTCTGAAGACTAGAAGCTGAGAATTGGAAGCAGAAGATTGAAAGTGGAATACTAAAGGCTTTTGAGCATATTGCTTTGCGGGAAAAGCAAGTTAAGGCAAGTATAGCATGGGACCATCCTTGTTACCTATTCACATTTAATCACTAAATTCATATTGCATGTGTCTCCCTTGTTGCCAATAAGAATATCCTAGATATTTGATATCTTGTACCTTGAAACCTTTGGGACATTGCATTGGGTAGTTTTTGCTAGTGCTTAACTAAACCATCATCTTGTAACTTGACTAATGGTATATGCAATAAATATTAAAATATGACTTTTTAGCAACATGGAAACAGGGGGCTGGAGTGTTTAGATACTTTCTAAATGCTTCAGATTCCTCTCCCTAAGCACTTATCTGTAAGCGATCATCCGGAACTTATAATATAGCTGTGAGGGCTATATGGCTCTGGCTTTAGCTCAGTATGAGGACCTTTTCTAGCTTGTTAGTGGTTACCTTTATGGCACACGAGGGTATGTTTCCTTTTCTGCTAGGTTGTGTGTACCGTGCTGCGATGCCCACGCGTGCCACTCCTAGAGATGGGCCACATACGCCTAGCGGCCCTAACTTGTTAGACGAACCTTTGAAAGGCTTCATAGTGAACCCTGCTAACCTTCCTTGGTAATGGGTCAAGAGGCTGATCACCTCGGGCGAAAGGGTAAATCATGACTCATAGTGAAAGTGTACAAACTCTGTAGAGTATAAAACTGTTATAACAGCCGTGCTCACGGTCACGAGCAGCCTTGGACCCTTATGGAATAGAGATGATCACTAATGGATAATGATGATGCTAATAATTAACTGTTGCTATACATTATTCATGTTTACCCGATCATGTGTTTATGGGAATGATAAATTCTTTGCCACTCAATTGCTTAAAAAGATGATCTATTAAAGATAATCGTAGTAAACCAGTGTTAGCCCTTTTGAGCCTCATGAACCCCATGATATAATTGTTAAGTACGACATGTACTTATGCTTGTTTTACTTTTCTATACTTTAGATAAAAATTCCGGATGGGTACCAGATTACCAGTCTGGAGGAGTTAGACTTATGGTGAACCAGTCAGTCGTCCATGTGGATTTGGAGTCTTCGCCTGAAGATTGGAGTCAACTTTCCGCTATCTAAACTCTAAGGTTATTTTCCTTTCACTAATATGTTATGCAATAAGTATTATCTCTTGATATTACCCTGATTTGTGGCTATATGTGAGATTTGACTTCCTGAGCTCACATATATTGGGTATCTGGTTTTGTCTTTAAAACTGGGTGCTACAAGGATGTAAGGAGCTAAAGTTCAAAATCAAAAATTTCCTTGTTGTGGACTAAGTGTGCTCACTTAGAGTCTGACCATGAGAAAGGGAGATAATCTTCTTCAACTTCAGGAGGCATGGAGTCTTCCAGATTAAAGAAAACACACTCATCACAAGTTGAAGTGTGCCCACTTAGTGCCCAAGCCTAACAGTAGGTGACGTGGTCACATGGTGCTAGGGTCCAAAAAGTAGAAGAAAGGTAGAAGACCAGCCATGCAGGTGACCAGTCCATGGGCTGAGCCCTAAAATGAAAAGCACCCATTCACCGCAAGGTGAAGTGTGCCCACTTAGTCCTCGAGACTGACAGTAGGTGACGTGGTCATGTGGTGCCAGGGTCAGAAACAACAGTCACCAAAAAAGTCCCTAGTATGGTGAGAAACCAAATCATAATGATGACGTAGTCCCCGAGCCACAAGTGAAAATCTCGGATAAATCAAGAAGTGCTGATTACTCAAATTATGGAGAAAAAGCCAGAGTAATGACCGTATAGTAGAAGTTACTGAGCCTTGATGGCATTGCAAAGAGGTCAGCGAATATTCGGTGTGCCATACCGAGTTGCGTAAAAAAATGGGTGATGTGGGCCATAGTTGCGCTGATGCCCAGATAATGGCCTAGCACGCTGCTTTGGGGAATTCGGAAGGGCACAAATCAACATGGTGTGGTTTCCCAAAAACCCTTGAATGCAAAAAGTGGAGAGGGTGTCTTTATTACTACATCACCGCACTCCGCGCTCCCACCTTTGCCACTCTGCCACTTCATCTTCCTCCTTGCCCTCGCGCTCCCCCATTCGCATTCATACACACTCCAGATCTGAGGGATAGCGCCAAAGAGGGGAGGTGGTAACATGAAGAAGGTGGCCGCCGGGGTGAGCCGTGATAAGGAATGGGTACTGTCACTCATGGGGGAGACGGAGCTCAATGAGATGGTGGAGGCGGGCGTTCTTCCTGACCGTGTCACCGCTAGATGGTGTCTGGCCGATGGTGAGCCCTATCTGATGCCACACACTAACGAACTCATTGTATTCAAAGATTATTTCTGGCATGGATTAGGGCTTCTTGTACATCCTTTCTTGCGAGATCTATTCGAATATTGGAGAGTGAGCTTGTGTAATCTTCATCCGAACACTATTTTGCACATTTCTATGTTTATCCACTTCTGTGAGGTTTATCTTGGCATTCTTCCCCATTTAAATCTCTTTCAACACTTTTTCTAGCTAAAGAAGAAATGAGGGGGTAGTTCCAAAGTTGTCAGCGGTGTGTATCTACAGCTCCGCAATGGGATGACGAGCGAATACATTCCTATGCCACTGAATACCTCGCTGAAAGGGTGGAATACTAGGTGGTTTTATATGAAGCAAAGTCATCCTGACATCCGATGCAATGTCGATCATATTCTGGAGAATCAAAGGAGCTAGTCGGAGAAACCAAATAGTGTTGATATGGAACAGGTGAAGGAGCTCCTTGAGCTAATAAGGGGCATGAAGATGAGTGGAGTGGTGGTGGTGGTGAACTTCATACTGCATCGTGTCCCTTCAAGGAGAGGGCTCATGCAGGCTTTGACTTCAAAGGAGATACTAACGGCACCCGGGAGAGGACAGAGAATCTTGTGAAGGAGGTTGTGCTACATCGGGCCATAGAACTATTCACTCCAAATGTGTCGTACACCATGCCAGGGCAGCCAAAACCCTTCAACTGCATGAACCCACCTCCTTAGGTAAAAATCTTGACTGTTGTTCCTAGTGCTTTTTATGTCGTGTCGGTGCTAAGCTGTGGACTAATTCGCTTGTGGAAAGATCCATTGGCAGGAATGGGAGGCGTACTTCTCGAGCGTGCTGAGGAGCTATTGGCCAAATGTAGTGGAAGCTAGGCCAAACACTCAGCCAGAGGAAGGTGCCGTCAACACCTCGTTCGAATCTGGAGGTGAAGATGCTGGTCAAAAGGACAATCCCCCTGGTATCAAAAAAAGTTCAAGGGAAAAGGGTGTCGAAAGATGAGCCGGCCCAAAAGAAGAGAAGAACAACAGATGTAGCTCCCCGCAAGCTAGTCGGCATCTCATTTGGTGGCGATCGGACCACTCGGACATAGAGTGTTGCGATGTCCAAGTGGTCGAATGGTGATGAGGCTCTAGTAGCTCCCCCTCTGAGCACTAAAGCGTCATCGCGCAACACACATGTGGAGGTGCAATCGAAGGGAGGGGAAGGAGACCCCAAGCAGTAGGCGGAGAAGACACCGATGGCAGGGGCCGCAAGTCCTCCAGCCCAAGATGCGTGGGTTGACCCTAGAGCAGTGCCTAGGTGCTCGGGGAGATAGCACCAGTTCAGAACCATTTATCAGGAAGCTGACATGTAAGTATCATTGCCTTGAGATCGGTAGCTATCTGATTTTTATAGTTGCGGTGATCAATGAGCTAATCTGATGAAGATCGGGGCGCACGGAGGATCTAAATCCTTTAGGCCTAACTAGCGAGCAGCTGAGGGCTATTCATAGTGTAGAGACATTACGGATAGACTCCATCCTAGAGTCCCTTGGTGCTCATCGGTTTGTGGAGGATTCGACCACCGCTGCCGATGGAGTTGGCGGTGGAGAGCGGTTGGCGATAATGGCGGGCGATTTGACGAAGATGCTAGGAGGAATGGTGAGAGCCGCTGAGTCTTCAAAGGCAGAGGCAGGAGCTACCAACGTCATGCCAAAATCTAGGGCGCAGAGGCCGATAGCATTAGAGGAGCAAGCGGCACACTGTGAGATGCCACAGGGCGTGGTCGGTCACTCAGTGTGGCCACCGAGCCCCCAGGGAGCGCCCCCAGCTATGGAGGAAGAGGATGAGGTTGAGGAGATTGAGCATGAGGGATCATGAACTCAAACCATCCGCATCTTCCACAAGCGAGGGGAGGAAATTGTGGTCATAGAAGAGGAGGACACCACCAGGGAGGTGAAGAGGCTACAGTCCACCTTTTGCATAGCTATGAAGCAAATGGAGGTTAGTGTTGCGTCAGCGGTGTCCGTCTTTAACGTTGGAGACTATGGTCTTTTATAGTCTTTTTGTTTTGTAGGGCATAGCACAGACTACCGAACAACGATAGCAGTTGATCAAAAGGATGGAGCCCCTCACCAAGGAGAATGAGAAACTGAGGGAGGCGATGAAACTAATGGAGAAGAATGTCTAGAGGGCCCAGTGCGAAAGGGATCTTGCTAAATCAAATGCTAAGGACCTAGAGTACCAAAAGGGCATCTTATCCAAGTAGTTGAAGACCATCTCTAAGCAGCTAGAGCGCACCTTCGAGCAGCTAAAAAGTGGCTCTGAGCAGCTGGAACGCACCTCCAAGCAGCTAAACAGCATCTCTAAACAGAAGAAAGGTATTGCAGATCGGTGAATTTGTTCTGCATTCTGATCAATCTTGATGTTGCTATCAACCATTATGTTTGTAGAGCAAGATGCGGAGCTTGGCCGGTTGCATCAAGTCATCGGTCAACTCCAAGAGGAGAAGGAGAAGGTGTCTATGCAAGCAAAGATACTGGCCAAGGATTTAGAAGTTGAGTAGTTCATGGTCAGAGTTGTTGCTATAATGATTTCTTCGTTCGACGAATCCCTTTGGTGTCTACATAATACCATCGAAGAACCAAGGCACAGTTCGATGTGCTAGAGCTAGAGGCAAAAATCTAGAGGGGAAAACTTGACACCGTGGTGGCCAGAGTCAGGCCAGTGCTCGACTATATTGATATGGAGGTAGCTCCTCAGCCTGATGATAGGCTGCCACATTTGGATGCCATCATTGATAGGTGCAAGGCGGCGTGGGAGAACTTCAAAGGCTTCAACTGAGATGCCACTATCTCCATCATGACACATGCCTTGGTGGTGGTCCGGTCTAACTACCCTACAATCAATCTTCCAGCGATAGGGGCTGTATTCGCTAGAGGGATGGGTGCAATGGAGGAGCAGCTGAAAGATGAGGTGGAGGATGTGGCGAAGAGGCTGGCCAGCGATGTTGATCTATTCGGCAAGGTAGTCGATGATGGCCAAGCTCAATAGCCTAAGTGGAGAGGAACCTGTATGGAACATCCAGAAAGGTGAGTTAGATGCACGAGGGCCTAAGCAAACATTTGTGTATTTGTATAAATGTTGTAAGTAGATGACATGTGCATGTTTAGGCGGCTTGCTAGCGCTTGCAGTGAAAAATAGATGTGTTGTTAACCCTAACGCATTTATATGTGGTATAAGTAGCATCCGAGGAATTAGTTTGTAACTGGGCGCTTGGCCTTGGCTAGCCCATATTCCATAACGTCGAGCGCTAGAGCCCATGCACGTGTAGGAGGAATATATGTGACCGAGGAACCACAGCCGACCACCCATAATGCAGAGCACTGGAGCTCGTAGCACGTGTAGGGAGAAATCAGAGACATGGTTTTCTCCAAAGAACACAGAGCAGAACATGTGCTGCTCGATGATTGGCAGAATATCTTAAAGATATATTAGTATGGAGAAATTGGGTGAAGCATTTATGGAGATCACGTATAATTGTCGGAGTTTGTTAAGGAGTAGCTTGGAGCTGGTAATCGTAAATGGAGATTAAACTGGAGTGGAGAAATGATGGAGACAAATTATGGCGACAAAAACTTCATTCATTATGGAGTGAACAGTACATATCTGGAGCATTTGAAGGATAGAAATGTATAAGTTGCTTAGTGTGCCACGAATTAGGGGATATCGATTCCCTCCATGTCACATAGCTGATAAGACCCTGGTCAGGTAACCTCTTTGACCACATAAGGGCCTTCCCAGGGGGAGGATAGCATGTACATCCCTCCATTTTTTGCTTTCTACGGAGAACGAGGTCGCCGACCGCAAATGAACGACCTTTGATATTGTGATTGTAGAATATTTGCAGGCCTTCTAGGTATTTGGCTATGTGGATGCAAGTGATCAGGCATTCTTCTTCAGCTGTGTCGATGTCCTCTGTCCGAATAGCTATGACTTGCTCTTCATTATAATGTTCCACCCTAGGTGCTCAGGAGGCAATGTCCATAGGAAGTATGGCTTCTGAGCCATAGACCAAAAAATATGGAGACACACCGGTGTTGTGACTAGCTTGAGTGCATAGTCCCTAGACCACAGCTGGGAGCTCTTTAAGCCATCTACCCGGATGCTTTTCCTCTTTCTGGTATAGTCTCCTTTTTAGGCATCGAGGATCATGCTGTTCGCCTGTTCGACCTGGCCATTGGCTCTAGGATGGGCAATAGAGATGTATTTGATAGAGATGCATCGGTCTTTGTAGAAGTCCTAAAAATGGTGACCGGTGAATGTAGTTCCGAGGACGATGATAATGCTGTTCGGGAGACCAAATCTATGGATGATATCTTCGAAGAGCTCGAGTGCCTTCTTTGCAGTGGCCGAAACAAGCGGCTTGTATTCGATCCACTTGGAGAACTTGTCAATGGCGATGTATATGTACCGAAAACCACCTAGCGCTGGCTTGAAAGGCCCGATCATGTCCAGTCCCTGGGATGCAAAAGGCCAAGAAGCTAGGATGGTTTGCAATTCCTACGCCGGCACATGTATTTGCTTGGCGAAAAATTGACACCCTTCACAACATTAGACGAGGTCTTCTACATCAACGATGGCCGTGGGCCAATAAAAACCAGGTCAGAAAGCTTTGCTGACCAGGTTTCTAGGGGCCGCGTGATTGCCACAGGAGCTAGAGTGAATTTGAATAAGTAGTTTCACTCTGTCTTCTTGGGTGACGCATTTCTGCAATATCCCTTCCTTAGCGCTTTTCCTCATTAACTTCCCGTCTACTAGCATGTAATGCTTGTTGTGATGGATGAGATGTTTGGTTTTGGTCTTGTCGGTGGATACGTTGACGCTGGTTAGGTAACTGATGAACTGTTCCCTCCAATCTACGACCAGCGAAGGTACTGCAAGTACCAGCTGCTCGGCTGGGGGATTTCTTGAACTTCCTTCTCTTCCTTAATAGACGGCGAAAAGAGGTCTTGAACAAAAACCCTAGGTGGAATCATGGCACGAGAAGAGCCAATCTTAGATAGGGGGTCGACGAGCTTGATTTTGGTCTCATACCACATGTGGTGGTACTCGATACTATAGAACTTTCCTTCGAGTTTCCTGATCTCGGCGTAGTACGTGTCCATCTTCTCAGTAGAACAGGACCAATCTTTGTTGACTTGGTTGATGACCAGCGCGGAAGTCTCCGTATACCATGAGGCACTTGACGCCTGAGGCTATACGAAGTCCATAGAGACATGCTTCATATTTCATGGCGTTGTTGGAAGCTAGGAAATGAATTTAGAGGACATATCAGAGTTTGTCCTTAGTCAGAGTAATAAACAAAATGCTAGCACCAGCACCATTGATGTTGAGGGCACCATCAAAATACATTATCCTGTGCTCAGGGCAAGCAGCGGGGATGGGCTCTTGGATCTCGGTCCACTCAACGACGAAGTCAGCCAGCGCCTATGAATTAATGGTCAGCTTGCTTCTAAATTCTATGGAATAAGTGCTGAGCTTGATTGCCCACTTGATGATACAGCCATTGGCCTATTTGTTATGGACGATGTCCCCTAGAGGGAACTCGGTGACCATGGTGATCTTATAGTACTCGAAGTAATGGCAGAGCTTGCGTGACGTGACCAGAATGGCGTATAACAGCTTTCGAACCTAAGGGTAACGAGTTTTTGACTCATTAAGAACCTCACTGATGAAGTAGACCAGACGTTGTACCTTATAGGTGTGTCCAACTTCCTCGCTGCTCGACGACGATAGCTATGCTAATGATGCGAGAAGTGGCGGCGATGTATATCAATAGGGTTTTGTCTGGTTGAGGCACTGTCAAGATTGGAGGCTTCATTAAAAACAACTTGAGTTGCTCAAAGGCCGTATCATCTTCCTCTGACTAGGAGAAGCGCTCGGAGGCCTATAGTAGTTTGAAGAATGGTAGTCCCTTTTTGCCGAGGCATGATATAAAGTGTCTGAGAGTAGCTATGCACCCTATGAGCTTCTGTATATCCTTTACGCAAGTTGGCCATTTCATATTGGTAATGGTGGAGACCTTGTTGGGGTTGGGTTTGATACCGTAGGTGCTGATGATGTAGCCTAGGAGTATGTCAGATGGAACTCCAAAGATGCACTTTGAAGGGTTCAACTTCCATATGTATCTTTTTAGGTTGGCGAATGTTTCTTCGAGGTCGGCGATGTGACTGTCGGCGGTTTTGGATTTGATGACCACATCATCGATGTAAGCTTCGACGTTGCGGCCTATCTATTGGTCAAGGCACATCTAGATGGCCCTTTGGTAGGTCGCCTCGGTATTTTTGAGTCCAAAAAACATGGTGGTATAGCAATATGCATCGAAAGGCATGATGAACGATGTTTTGATCTGGTCGTCCTCTTTGATGGATATATGGTGATAGCCAGAGTAATAGTCGAGGAAGGATAGGAGTTTGCAGCCGGTGGTGGAGTCTACAACCTCATCTATCTAAGGCAGATCGAAGGGGTCTTTAGGGCAGTGTTTGTTAAGAACAGTGTAATCAATGCACATTCTCCATTCTTTATTCTTTTTTGAACAAGAACTAGGTTTGCCAACCACTCAGGATGATACACTTCTTTAATAAACCCAGGTGCTAGGAGCCATTTTATTTCTACCCTAATAGCCTCCTTGTTGTTTGGCATGAATCATTGGAGTTTTTGCTTGATCGGCTTGGCGGTCAGCGAGACATTCAAGGAGTGCTCGATCATCTCCCGTGGTACTCCTGGCATGTCTGCAGGTGTTTATACCAAAATTTGGAAGAAGAGTCATAGGGACTCGAAAGCATCCCAAGATCATGTCATCAAGGAATCAATTGCAGTGCAGATCGGAACCAGCTGGTTCGAATGCAGAACTGGAATTGACTTTCTTTAGATAGCGCCAGCGGATAACGACGAAGGCTATGATCGGCGCTAGGACAAGACATGTTGGACTCTATAAAAAGAGAAAGATTAGAGTCCAAGTTATCTTAAATTAGGAATGTTTTCTCTAGGGTCAAAGATTGTTATGAGTCATGCTTAGACAGGAATCATATGCAGGTCCTGGGTATAAATATCAAACCTCGGCTATTGTAAGACACACACAATCAATCAAATACAAGTTACTTACTTTTTTGGCTCCGGCCACCTGTTAGGAGTAGGAGTAGAGTAGATCTCAATGAGTTCTTCAGCAAGTACAGCTACATTGATCCGGTCGACCTCCACTAATTGTCTGTAAGTACCGTCATGGCTTATACCTCTGTTCGTACGGCTGCATCGATCCGATCAACCTCCACTGTGACTCTGGTATGAGTTAGTTATCGACTCTTGTCTAGTTCAAGTACGGCTGCATTGATCCGGTCGACCTCCACTGCTTGAACTAGATTAAGGTCAAGTTATCAGCTCTATCTAAGGGTGGCGTTCCTTCGGATAGATTCATTAAGTTACCAATGTTGCTTATTGCTTCCATTATTTATTTAATTACAACAATATCACTTCGCCCGATTGAGATTGACCTAGATCGGCCTTATACCTTTTTTAACCCATCATTTGTTAATCTAAACTAATCTAATATGCACTTTAAATGATGAGTTATGCTTTATCGGCTGTTTTGTATCAATCTTGATCATGCATAGTGTGTAGTTAAGATGTGCTTGATCTTAAGTAGATCTATTGGCTAGCGAAAACCGTTCCATGGCCCATTATCACGGCCTGTGTGATTCTGCCTCACACCCCACTGTTAGCACCGTAGAGTGGGGATTGTTAGTTGATAGATCTGTTTCTGAGAAGGCATGATCTTAACTATGCGCTATGCCTGAATCGGCTGTTTTAGCCAATATCGAGTGCTTTCATGAACAGTCGCATCACGAGATCATTGAAGTAGCGATAGGTTGAAAGATGTGTTAGCCCGATGATCTCATTATTGTATTATGGCCTGCATGATTTGGCCTCATGCCCCACTGATATTAGTAATAATTTAGGGTCGTCGAGTCTATTGTTGTTTCTACGACCTACATGATTCTACCTCATGCCCCACTGGTCATAGCGATAGATGAGATCTAATATGTTCATTAGATTTATCTCTATTAAATGGTTGAATGATGATGAACTGTTTCTTTTATAAAGGAATTCGATTACTTATAGTCATTGGCTTAGCATGAACTAATTACTATTGATATCTTTTTGCCAGTGACCAATATTTGTATGAAATAATGATATTCATCCAGAATGATAATCGATTCTTCTTACACAACCCCATGAGCTTTAACCGATTTATTCTTACTAATATGCTGGAATCGACTATTTAGTCAATTTCCTTTCATATTGGCTCTCAGAGCCGCACATTCGGGACTGTTTGGCAACACTGGCATATTTCGCCCTTAATTACTGATAAACTTTCTCTCCTTGTCAGTTGTAGGGTAAAATTGATTGGCATGTCTCCGCAGGAGTGCGTAGAATCAACCACCCCTGCGCTGAAGCTAGGCGGATCTCTAGCTCCATCAAGTGGACCCTTCTGGCTTGCTGTGCGTGTCCTTGGCATAGGACAAAATTCCATGTTGACATGCGTTTCTAGCACGCCCGGTGGGACACCACAATTGTCATGGCGGCTCACAACAACAACAACATCATTATGCTGCATTATGAAGATCTACCTGATGGGGATAAGGGTATCAACAACAAAGCTATAGAAGAGTTTTAGAACAAGTGTTTGTTGTACTACACCAAAACACATGACAACATAATTGTTTAGAAATTTCCACTACCAAGAGTTCTACTACACGAGCAGATGGATACAACTGAAGATGAAGATAGGCGTTTCTTTAAAGAAGTTGTAGACAAATCTGTTCGTGATGCCATATCAAGCCATAACGAAGCTTCCTTGGACATATTCCACAATGCCATGATAGAGGCGATTCATGGATTTCCAGTTGGTCAAGGTGGGCCAGCTTATTACAACATTCTAGATCCATCGACCTAAGGGACTAATCAAGTCGGTACCAGCCATCAAGAAGCAGCACCAGCTAGTAATGGTGATGTCCAGACAGTTTAGGGTTCATCTGAACAAACTCAAGGGACTACTGCAAATCAAATACAATACAATCCTAGACCGCTAGTACAGCATGTGCAACAGCCGACGGGGCAAAATCAGAACTAGGTGATCAATTTCTGCACATCAGGCCACATACCATCATTGGCTCAAAAAATAGCAATATCAATTCAAAGGATCCGTAGAGATATAGATCCTTATGTTTACAATAAGAGACTTCAAGCAGCAAGCCAGTAAAGAACCTAGCAGGTCGAGATTCCACAAGGTTATCACTATGGCATGGATTATAACACCCTTCACATGATGCCAAATCCAAGTTATCAAGGCACATAGGATTTCAATCCACAGATGGGTCAGTAGGTGCAGAGGAATCCAAATCCGCAAGCTGATGAATTGTTGCTGAGGGTGACCGAGATGATGAAAAATCAGTTCGGTCTAAAGCCAAAAGGGCTGACCTTCTTGTACAAATTCCCACATCCAAAATGGTATGATTTGGTCACTCTTCCCACAAATTACAGGCTCCTAGGTTCACTGGCCAAGACAGTACAAGCATGATACGGTATCTTACACAATTGGGTGAAGCATCAGTTGAGGATGCCCATCAAGTTCATTTCTTCTCCTTGTCCTTATCAGGGCCAGCCTTCACTTGGTTTTCATCACTACCAGTCAATTCCATTGCCAATTGGACTGACCTAGAGAAGAAGTTTCATACATATTTTACACTAGGGCTAGAGAAAAGAAGATTACCGATCTAACAACTATAAGATAGAAGACTAATGAATTAGGCACTGAATTTCTTCATAGGTTTCGAGAAACCAGGAACTTGTGCTTCTCCTTAAATTTGGCTGATGATCAACTAGCTATGTTAGCTGTTCAAGGGATGCTGCCAATATGGAAAGAAAAGCTGCTAGGACAAGAATTTGACTACTTGGGTTAATTGGCTCAACGAGTGGCGGTGCTCAATAGCTAATTCCAGAGTGTGCATAGAGAGACTCGGTTCTAGAAGAGTACCATAGTTGCCAAAGCTTATGATCCATACTCAGTCGATGATAGCTATGAAGATGAAGAAGAAGAGGTTGCTGCAGCTGAATGGAATTGGGGCAAGAAGATAGTGATGGTGCCAAATCCTTGGGGAAGAGGAGTCAAGGAGAGCTATGACTTTGATGTCACCAAATCAGATAAGCTCTTCGATTTCTTGCTTGAGAAAGGATAGATCAAGTTGCCCAATGGTCATGTCATGTTGCCCCCTGATCAGTTGAAGAATAAGTTCTATAAGTTTCATAATGCCACCTCTTATTCCACTAATGAATGTAGAATCTTCAGGCAGCATATACAGAGGGCTATTCAATAGGGGAGGCTCAAATTTGATACGCCTTGGAAGATGAAAGTTGATGATAATCCTTTCCTAGGAGAACAAAACATGGTTGATGCTGGGCTACTCAAAGGAAAGACTAAGGTCCTAACATCAACCAAATCAAAAGAAACTAGAACAGTCGATCCCAAGATGCAAATATCGGCTGTCGAGTACAGAGAGATTAGGAGGCATCGTGCCGAGCAAAAGAGCCAATACGAGCAGTGGGAGACATCGAAAGTAGGGATGACAAAGCTGCAAGTAACATCTCGGATGATGTTGAATAAATGGCAGCGGTAGAAGGAAAAGGATTATTAGCATTGGTTAAAGGATCAAGCATGCCAGCATCAACTGAAAGAAGAGAGGTATGAAAGGAAATAATCCGAATTACATTGGAATTGTCCTTTCTTCAGACATTGCTGGAATGAAGGTTTGAAGTTGCCTAATAGACAGTACTGTCCAAAATGTAGCAATCAATATCGGGAGTATAGGCAGTCTCAAACCAACCGTCGGTCTATCCTTGCTCAAGATGCATATCATCATAATAACATTGATCGGCGCTTAAAAAATAAAAGTGTTCATGATTGGCTTGGTAAGCGAGTTGTTGACCAAGACTGTGCTGATTATGGAAAAGAAGGCAACAAAAGAGAATATGTTTGGTAGGAAGGCCAATGGTGCCCAAGAGGTTTAACAAGAAGCCAAAAGAGAAGGGTGCAATGCCTAAGGAATAAAGAGATGGAACAGGCTCAGGCATCCGGTAAACCTCAAGTATGGCGTACCAAGCAAACAACCGATAGAAAGCAACCATCGGCTAATATCCAGATGGCTTTTCTGTTGCCATCGGAATTTAGAGCTCCAGCAGATCAAGAAGTTTATTTGGATTTTGATGAATCGAAGTATGAGGAGATAGTTGCCAAGTTAACAGTCGTACAACAAGCAATATTTGACAAACCAGTCAAACATCGGCACTTAAAAGCTTTATATATGAAAGGTCATGTTGATGGGAAGTCATGAACAAGATGGTGGACGGAGGTGCTTCTATCAATCTCATGCCTTACACCACTTTTTGTAAGCTTGGTAAACGACTAGGAGATCTGATGGAGACTAACATGATGCTTAAGGACTTCAGGGGTAATACGTCTAAGACCCGGGGGGCAATAAACGTCAAACTAACAATCAGAAGCAAGACTCTACTCACGACATTCTTCGTCATCGATGGAAAAGGGTCATACAGTTTGCTCGTCGGTCGTGATTGGATTCATGTGAATTGTTGTATACCATCAACCATGCATCAGTGTTCGATTCAATGGCATGGAGATGATGTCAAACTGGTTCGCGCTGATGAGTCCATGAGCATCGCAACAGCCGATCCGGTCTTTTGGGAACTAGGAGACTTCGAATGTTTTTCTGGCAAGTAATGGGAAGGAGGCTTCATTAAGATCAGCAATGCAAGCCAATAGCCGATGCAAGCAATTGGCTCTGAGAGTTTGTTTTAGTAAAAAAGTCATGGCTTCACGTCAGCCATTGGATTAAAGGAAAAATAAACATTGAGTCTAGGAGATGAGTTTAGGCTGACATATGTGGATGCTGAGTCAAATTGTAAGTGCGATTCAGAGTTAATGGACTTCTTAAAGAGGTTCTATTTCGCTCAATAGGATGCTTGGCCTGGGTTGATTAATCATTTGACCTTTGATATGAAAAGTTCTACGGTACGCTATCCTAACATCTAGTCAACATTTGATAGCCAATTCGTTCTTGGCTCTAATAGCCGGTACCAGGAGGGTATCGCCTCTAGTTCAGAAAAATGAAAATCTTCAAAGACAATAAAAGCCGATACAATATGTATCGCCTATAGAGCAAAAACAAAAAAGATAAAAATAGTTATACACAAGGGCATTGCACTGAGGCGCATACATGAAAGGAACATGAGTCTTTGTTCATCGGATTACCCTTCATACAATCTAATCAAGAACCTTATTCACCCATCCTAGGCGGATGTGATGTCTACTATGGCCTCCGCTGCCACAACGAATTCTTCGAGCAAGTCCTCATGTTCCTCAGGACCGTCGCCCATTGGAAAACCAGTCTCCATGGCATGGAGCTTGTACCTAGTTTGGACTTGAGCTACGGTTAATGCCACCGCCGCACCATGACGAACGCCATGGAGGGCAATCTCCTAAATGTGGGTCGGAATGTCTTGGAGACGAGCGGTGATGGGGGAACCCCACGCATTGATGACGCCCCGCGGTCATGTTCGCTGCCAGTTGGAGGGACTCCAACTACACCATCAGGGCTGATAGTCACAGGGACAAGAGACTATCAAGATAAAGATAATGGAAATCGGAATGAGGCGTTCCTATAATTTATCTTACCCGCCACCATGGCGTCGGACTCGGCCAGTCACACTCGGATGGTGCTGGCCTCCTCCTCAACTGCATGAAGGGTGGCCTAAGAGACCCCGAGGTGAATCTCTAGTTGGTCGTTCTCCCAAGTCACCTCAGAATAACGATTCTGAGCCATCCTCCACTCATGAAGATAGCGCCGGGCGTTGTCGCCATTGTAGGAGTCAGAAGAATCCGACAACGAGGCTGCCACAGAAGATGCAGCGTCAGAAGGACCACCGACCTTGGGGAGAGGGCAAAGACTGTCATTCACAACAAACCTATAGGCGGGTCAGAATAGTTCATCATCATAAACTAGCAATGTCAATCTCACCTCATGCGTCGGAGACGTTGGTTCATCGGCATGTTCTCCTCTAGGATTTCCTCCACCGCGTGCTTGCCTTGGTTGTCTTCGCCTACCATGAAGGATGATTGGATCTTCAAAAGGGAGAAAGAAAACTGCTATAGGGTTTTGGTAGGCGGAGAAGAGCAAAGGAATAGTTGCGAGTGGAGATGTTTTTGAGGTCGAGGCCATCGGCTGGTATTTGAAGACCTGAAGCAAAGGAATAGTTGCCAGAGAAAAGGAAAAATCGCCCGCCTAACATATGCTCAGCCAATTTCTTGGTAAATTGAGGATCTATGGGAAAGAAGCCTATGGCTTCCCGGTTAGCGTTTGGTGGAACAAACAAGGGGAAGGTGTCCACACATTTTAGCCCTTGCAAACACTAGAATAGCTTTGTGAACATGGAGAGAAGACTCAGGCGCTAGAATGAGCGACACAATCACCCTATGCACAAGAATTCTTCTAACCACTCAAGATCTTCATAGCAAAAGAATAGACAATGGAGGGTCCAACGGTGTCAAGGGCACTCGAGGAGGCATGTAAAAGAGAAATATGGCTAAATTGTTGAGTCGCTCTCGCCAAGGTCGGATAGACATTTTATAGCTAACCTAGAAAGATGAATCTAAGTGCCTATGAAGCAGTGATGCTCTCATAAAAGTTTTGAAACATGGGCTCATGAGCTGACATAGACAGCGACAAATAGTTGACCCTGAAACAAGATCCTTTACCCATGACTGCGGACCTATCAGGGGCACGGACATGATAATTTTGGAATAAAATTACTTTTATCCCAAAATTGGGGGCCTGTGTTTACACCAAAATTTGGAAGAGCCACAGGGACTCAAAAGCTCCCAAGATCGTGTCATCAAGGAATCAATTGCGTGTAGATCAGAACTAGCTGGTTCGAATGCAGAACTGGAATCAGCTTTCTTCAGATAGCGCCAGTGGATAACGATGAAGGCTATGATCGGTGCCAGGATAAGACATGTTGGACTCTACAAAAAGGGACAGATTAGAGTCCAAGTTATCTTAAATTAGGAATGTTTTCTCTAGGGTCAAAGATTGTGACGAGTCATGCTTAGACAGGAATCATACGCAGGTCCCGAGTATAAATATCAAACCCCGGCTATCGTAAGACACACACAATCAATCAAATACAAGTTACTTACTTTTTCGGCTCTAGCCACCCCTTAGGAGTAGGAGTAGAGTAGATCTCAGCGAGTTCTTCAGCAAGTACGGCTACATCAATCTGGTCGACCTCCACTGCTTGTCTGTAAGTACCGTCATGGCTTATACCTCTGTTCGTATGGCTACATTGATCCGGTCGACCTCCACTAAGACTCTTGTATGAGTTAGTTATCGACTCTAGTCTAGTTCAAGTACGACTGCATCAATCCGGTCGACCTCCACTACTCGAACTAGATTAAGGTCAAGTTATCGGCTCTATCTAAGGGTGGTGTTCCTTTGGATAGATTCTTTAAGTTACCGATGTTGCTTATTGCTTCCATTATTTATTTAATTACAGCAATATCACTTCGCCCGATTGAGATTGACCCAGATCGGCCTTATATCTTTTTAACCCATCGTTTGTTAATCTAAACTGATCTAATCTGCACTTTAAACAATGAGTTATGCTTTATCGGCTATTTTGTATCAACCTTGATCATGCATAGCGTGCGGTTAAGACGTGTTTGATCTTAAGTAGATCTATTGGCTAGCGAAAACCATTCCATGGCCCGTTATCACGGCCTGTGTGATTCTACCTCACACCCCACTATTAGCACCGTGGAGTGGGGATCATTAGTTGGTAGATCTATTTCTAAGAGGGCATGATCTTAACTGTGCGCTATGCCTAAATCGGCTATTTTAGTCGATATCGAGTGCTTTCATGAACAGTTTGCATCATGAGATCGTTGAAGTAGCTGTCGACACAGAATTTTCATCTCCGTGCTGAGGACACACATAGCAAGCCAGAAGGGTCCACTCGATGGAGTAGATCCGCCTAGCTTCAGCGCAAGGGTGGCTGATCCTACGCAATCCTCCTGAGATGTGCCAGTCAATTTGACCCTACAATTGACAAGGAGAGAAAGTTTATCAGTAATTAAGGGCAGAACATGCCGATGTTGCCAGACAGTCCCGAATGTGTGGCTCTGAGAGCCGATATGAGAGGAGATCGACTAAATAGTCGATTCCAGTATATTCATAAGAATAAATCGGTTAAAGCTCATGGGGTTGCGTAAGAAGAATCAGTTATCACCCAGGATAAATATAAATTCGAGCAAAAATTAATCAATGGCAATAAGATATCCATGATGATTGGTTTAAACTGAGCTAATGATTACAAGTAACTAAACCCCTTTTTATATAAAGAAATGATTCAACACCACTTAACCATCTAAGAAAGATAAATCTAATGAACATGTTAGATCTTATCTATCGCCATCCTAGTGGGGCATGAGGCATAATCATGTAGGCCGTAGAAACAACAATAGACTCGATGATCCTAACTCATTACTAATATCAGTGGGGCATGAGGCAGAATCATGCAGGCCATAATACAATAATAAGATCATGGGGCTAACATATCTTTCAACTTATCTCTACTTCAATGATCTCATAATGTGAACTGCTCGTGAAAGCGCTCGTTATCGGCTAAACAGCCGATTCAGGCATAGCGCATAGTTAAGGTCATGCCTTCTCACGAACGGATCTATCAATTAATGATCTCCACTCCATGGTGCTAACAGTGGGGTGAGAGGCAGAATCCCACAGGTCATGATAACGGGCCATGAAATGGTTCTCGCTAACCGATGGATCTACTAAAGATCGGACATGCCTTAACCGCACGCTATGCACAATTAAGATTGATACAAAACAGCCGATAAAAACATAACTCATCATTTAAAATATGGATTAGGTCAGTTATAAATTAGCAAACGATGGGTTAAATAAGATATAAGGCCGATCCAGATCAATCTCAATCGGGCAGAGTGATATTGCTGTAATTAGATAAACAATGAAAGCAATAAGCAATATCGGTAACTTGATGAATCTACCAAAGACTGCCATACTAACGTAGAGCCGATAACTTGACCTTGATCTAATTCAAGTAGTGGGGTGTGAGGTAGAATCACATAGGCCATACTTGAACTAGGCAAGAGTCGATAACTAGTCTATACCAGAGTCGCAGTGGGGGTCGACCGGATTGATGCAGCCATACAAACAGAGGTATAAACCATGACGGTACTTACAGACAAGCAATGGAGGTTGACCAGATCGATGCAGTCATACTTGCTAAAGAACTCATCGAGATCTACTCTACTCCTATTCCTAAGGGGTGGCCGGAGCCAAAAAAGTAAATTGACTTGTATTTGATTGATTGTGTGTTTTTACAATAGCCGGGGTTTGATATTTATACCCGGAGTCTAGACATGAATCCTACTCGAGCACGATTTGTTACAATCTTTGGCGTAAAAATGAAAAAATTCCTAATTTAAGATAACTTGGACTCTAATCTTTTCCTTTTTGTAGAGTCCAACATGTCTGGTCCTGGCGCCGATCATAGCCTCTGTCGTTATCCGCTGGCGCTATCTGAAGAAAGCCAATTCTAGTGCTGCATTCGAATTAGCTATTTTCGATCTACACATAATTGATCCCTTGTCGACATGGTTTTGGGAGCTTTTGAGCCTCTGAAATCCTTCTTCCAAATTCTGGTGTAAACACATGCCCCCCAATTTTGGGATAAAAGTAATTTTATTCTAAAATTATCCTGTCTGCATCCCTGATTGGTCCACAGTCACGGGTAGAGAACCTTGATCTAGGGTCCACCATCCATCACCGCTTGCGTCCATTCACAAGCCTATACCCCAAAACTTTTGCAAGAGCACCACTATTTCACGGGCATTGGATTCATCTTCTTGGGCCGGCTATAAAATGCTTATCCGACCCTAGCAAGAGCAACTCACTACTTCAGCCATGTTTTTCTTCCATCCATCTTTCTGAGTGCTCCCAACTCCACTGGACCCTCCATGGTCTATCCTTTTGTTATGATGATCTTGAGTGGTTAGAAGAATTTTTGTGCATGGGGTGATTGTGTCACTCATTCTAGCACTTCGTTGAGCAAGAAGACCAGCCATCGTAGTTAGAAGAATTCTTGTGATGTCACCTGAGTCTTCTCTCCATGCTCACAAAGCTGTTTTAGCATTTTGTGAAGGCTAGAATATGTGGATACTTTCCTTTGTTTGTTCCATCAAATGCCTATCGAGAAAGCCACAAGCTTCTTTCCAGCGGTCTCCCAATCACCGAGGAATTAGCTGGGTACCTATTAGGCAGGCGGCTTTTCCCTTTCTCTTGCACAATCTTATCAATGGGCCGATGTGACTTGGTTTATGATGACCCTCGGCCCTTATGGGGATCCAGACTCCCTTCAATCCAAATAAACTGGATAGGCTGATCTCTGGTAAAATCTTCAAATCTGTTTTAGATCTTTTGTAATGTGAGGAAGCAATAAGTCTAAATCTGTTATCTCTTCGTTATCCATCTCCTGAACTTCTGGAGTGCCATTCTGCTTCTGTTTCTGATTCCAAACTCATACCCCTAGTGAAATCTATCTTCTCGCCTTCCTAGGCTATATAAACGGGCCCCGGTAGTGGATCTAAGGATAACTAACTTTGCCTCAAACCTTCTGCACCCTTAGCATAGTTCCTACTTTTCCATAGGTTAGAGTTCATGGAGAACAGTAAGAGGTCACCTGAGAAGGTCTTCACCGGATCTGCATCATCGCGTTGGCTCCTTTGTCCTTAGGAAGGTATATCCTATGATGCCTCCGCTGCCTCAGGGAATAGGGCTAACTCTGTTCGGCCTTCAGGGCCTTCTTTGTCGACGGCTTGCCACCAACCCCCTCGCCATCAGATGAGGTGGATTGATAATGACGATCTGCTTGCCTCCATTGATCGTCATGGCTAGAGTCTCGCTAAGTGTCTATCCCTCGCAGAATCGGCCCTAGCCATGGTTCGATGTCGATCACCTCCTACGGCCAATTTGGTGGAGGATAGGTTGGCCAAGGCCAAGGCTAGAATTGCGGGTGAGATACCCATCGTAACCTCTGCTTCTTTTCAACTTTGCCCTTAGGATTCTGATCATCTCCTTTTTGAACTTTTCAGATTTGTCCACCCAACAAGAGAGCCTTCAACTGGCTGTGGAGTACACGACGGGATTTGTTAATGCCAGAGGTGCCATCCCAATAGTTCACATGTATGACATCCTGAATCATGTTAGGGAGGTCACTCTTCATGGCGTCTATAATGGCGCTGCCATGGTGTTGGCTGCCGCATAGGCTTGTTCTGGCCACAATCTTCGGCTTCTTCCTCATAGTTTCTGGACGCGTTGCACCCTGGGGATCATGAGCGTCTGACTGAGGACTTCCTTGGTGCCGCCGACTCTATGGCCTTCAACACCCTGGCCGATGACATAGTAAGCAAAGTGTTTCCCGACCCATAACTTGTAATAGGTGGCATTTAGCAAATAATTTCTTCGTCTTGAGTGACTTCTCCTTCGTTTTGTCTTCTACATTATATGCATCACTCCATTGGCATAATCGATACGCATCATACTGGCTTCCACCCCTTTAGGTTTGTTTTCTCGCTAGCAGCGATACCCTTCTGGTATCGACTACTAAAACTAACGACCGAGCAAATCGGTTATTAAGTATCAATCCAAATGCTAGGGTAATATTCCTTCAAATATTTCCCATTTGATTGCTCTGCTGAATTTTCTCCTCCTCCCAGCATCTCCAAAATGTATCAAATGCGCAATGCCTGAGCCGATAAGGTTTCCCCTGATTAGGTGACCATACTGGCCGTCTCGCCTATTGGTCGTCATAAGTGTGTCTTCATGAGCATTCTTAGATCAGCTGGAGAAGTCAATAGCCTACGGGAGCTGAGGCCATTTGACTGGAAATACCGAGAGTGACCCATGGTGCCCCAGACTTGAGATATGCATGTCATCACGGATCTTGTGTAGAACAGATCATATTCTCCATTGTTTACTCATGCTTCCTTCTTTGTCTAAAGAGCCGATTTGATACAGCCGATCCAGGCCCTCAGTTTAATCAAGTCTGAAATATGGCCTTTATTAAGATGTAACACCCTAAAAATTGCCTCTTTTGAAATAGAGCTAAGATGATTTATTTATGAATTTTTGTGCACATGAAATATAGGAAAATAAAAATTTTCATTAATTTAAAATTCAACATAAGGTAGCAACATGTTTGAGCATACATGCCATTGCAATTGATTTTATTGGTTGACTGGTTTTAATTGAAAAGTCAAAATGGTTAAAATGGATTTGAAATAAAAGAAAAGAAAGAAAAGAAAATTTAGGAAATAAAAGAATTTAAAAAGTTGTATAAATTATTTTTGAAAACTTACTGAAATTTGCTCACTTTTATTGGAATTGAAAAGTATATTCAAAACTCTATTTGAATTAGCATTTGGGTTACATTTGAATTTGGATTTGAAAACTAAAAATAGAAAAGGATTTTTACTTGAAAACCTCCTTTTCTTCGCTGTTCAGCGCAGCCTGCTCCACCCCGACCCACTGTAGGCGGCCCAGCCGCACTCCTCCCCCCGCATTGGCCCAATCGGTGCCCTGCTACTCCGCGCCCTCCCTCCACGCCGCTCAGCGTGCCCAGCCTACTCCACGCGGCCCAGCCAGCAGCCCGCTCCACTCGGCCTGCCCACAGCGCACGCCGCACCTTCTCCCTCACTGCCCGCGGGTCTCGCTCATCAGCACCGCCTCCTTCTTCCCTTTCCTTCCCCGCACGTGTGCTTTCCTTTCTTGCTCTCGGTAATGGCGCGCCCGTGTACGGCAAGCCACCGCATTGGTGCTCCTACAAGGCAAGCGCCCAATCCGCCCGCGCCCCCGTTTCCCTTCCATCTACCACAGCCATGCCCTCCTATAAAGCTCTGAGCCGCATCTCCCCTTCTCCCCTTTCCTCTGCTCACGTCCAACAGCTCACCGCCATCGGTGAATCCCCCACTCCCGAGCCCAATCCTCATCGCCAATGCGCTAGTGAGATTCGTCATGACCCGTGTCACAGAATCGACCAATTTATAAGAGCACAAGTACAAAAACAATCGCCGAAGCGATCAAATTCTCGAACTTGAGCCCATATAAGCCCGGTAGTCAACTAAAATCTCGAAGGATTTCAAACCAACTTGCATACAACTAAGATCACAGTAATTCAACAAAACATATCGTGCGTTACAACATTTCACAGACGTTCGCAAATAGATTACATCATCACAGAGTCATCATTATTACAAAACAAGTCTTGTAAAACATGCGGAAGCAATTAGTTTAACTTACACACCCAAGTTCAAATACACATATTGGTTCACTGATCACAGCCCGCAAAAGCATTTAGATAAGAGAACAGAGATCATGCCCATGATCTAGTCTTCATCACCCGCCGGGTGGAGACAATACTTACAGAATCCCTGATATAGGAGGTCATCTGCAACAAGAGGGAATAAACCCTGAGTACGAGAATGTACTCATCTAGACTTACCCATCGAAAACCAAAACAAACAACACCAAGGATTATGCATAGCTTAATGTAGTGGATCTGGCTGACACTTTCTTTTTGCAGAAAAGCATAAGTAATAATGATCAACTCTTAACCTGAACTAGCAGTGACTTTTAGCCATTAACCTGTCAACTATATTAGCACCTGAACTAAGAAATCATTTTATTAGGGTGCAAACATTAATAACCATATCAAGTATTCATTGTGGCAACCTTATCATCATCAACCATTTAACCATATCATTAAATTAATTGAATCTACGATGCCGCTGCTCATTCAAGTTCACACTATCCGGGAGAGACGGCAATTCGAATCGATTCCTATCCAGCTAGAGGGGTAACTTTTCTTTAGAAATCAATAGCTAAATCACAGAGGATCAAGAGTTGTATCAAGCCAAAGTTGGCCCAATCAAACTAAAATGGCATTAAGGACTTAGAAATATTTTCAAGTGTTGAATCAGCTTTCACTTCTGACTTGTGGGTCCTTTTTGAACATGTTGTGCACATTTTCATGACTTGGCTCCTAAACAAAGTTTGTTCCTTATCAAATTTGCTACAACTTTGTTTTAGGTTGCTCAGATATACAAACATCCTAAGCTACACTTTTTAAATAGTCAAACCAAAGGGGTTTAGGGGTCAAAACAAGTCAAACCACTTTTTGAAATCCTATTTAGGCAACATGATCAATATGAACAATGTTCCAAATGACATTCTAGGTGTCACTAAGTTGTTTAAAAGAATTATTAGCCACACCATGCCTTGGTCACACAAGAATCAAGCATTGTATGTATTGAAACAATGAAAAACACATGAAATGTTACAATTGTTTCATAGTCATGTTTCACTTGTTTCAAGATCTTGTTGCATAGTATTAACTAACCATATGTCACCAAAGTGAGTGGCACATGTTGCACTTAAGTGTTGCACACTTTTCATTTCATAATGGAAACAACACACATGAAATATAATGATATGTTGCAATGTTTCAAAAACATGTTTCAGGCAACACAAGCTTATGAATGATGTTCATGTTCATGAAATGCAAGTGCAAATGTGGAAGGCAAACACCTGGGGTGTTACAGGCCTCCCCCCTTATAAAAATCTCATCCCAAGATTTGAAAAGCATACCATTGTTGATAGAATTCCTTATAACCATCCCTTAAATAATCTTCCCTTTCCCACATTGCATCGCGTTCACTACCCTGATTACTCCACATGACTTTGTAAAACTTGACCACCCGACTCCGAGTCACTCACTCACGAGTGTCAATCACTCGGACTAGCTTTTCTTCAAATGTCAAATCTAATTTTAACTCAATATCCCCCAATGGAACTCTCTCTTCAGGGACACGAAGACATTTCTTCAATTGGGATACATGAAAGACATTGAAGATAGCGCTCATCTCAGGAGGTAATTGAATCTTGTACGCCACCTTACCACTTTGTCCAATGATTTCAAAGGGACCAACATATCTCGGCGTGAGATTTCACTTTACACCGAAGCGCTGGACACTCTTCATAGGTGAGACTTTCAGATAAACGAAGTCTCCAACTTCAAACTCAATAGGTTTTCTATGTCGATTAGCATAACTTTTCTGTCGAGCTTGAGCTGCAGCCATGTGGGTTTGGATAGTATGAACTTGTTCTTCAGCTTCTTGCACAAAATCAATTCCATAATATCGCCTTTCCCTGGCTTCTACCTAGTTCAACGGGGTTCTACACTTCTGACCATACAAAGCTTCAAACGGTGCCATCTTGATACTCTCTTGATAACTATTATTGTATGAGAATTCATCTAGGGGCAACCATTTTTCCCATGAGCCCTTAGCCGAGATGACACATGCTCTCAACATATCTTCTAAGATTTGATTCACTCATTCAGTTTGCCCATTGGTTTGCGGATGATAGGCAGAACTTCTTACTAGCTTAGTTCCTAACAATCCATGTAAGTGCTCCCAAAAGCGAGTAGTGAACTGTGGTCCTCTATCCGAGACAATAGTACGAGGAATCCCATGAAGTCAGACTATCTGATTGAAGTACAACTCCGCGTAGTCGGTTGGACGAAAGTCTATGCGGGCAGGAAAGAAGTGTGCAGACTTGGTTAGTCGGTCTACAATCACCCAAATGAAGTTAAAATTCCTCTGAGTGGTAGGGAGTCCAACAATAAAATCCATACTGATCTCCTCCCATTTCCAACCTGGGATAGAGAGTGGCTGAAGTAATCCAGCTTTCATGTGCACAGCCTTGACCCGACAACAAGTGTCACACCTAGCCACATAAGCGGCTATCTCTTTCTTCATTTTGGTCTACCAAAATCGAGGCTTCAAATCATGATACATTTTGCTACTACTAGGATGAATAGATAATTTAGAGGAATGGGCTTCAGATATGATTTGATTTCTAAGTTCTCTATCCTTCGGAACCACCAACCTATCCTTGAACCATAACATGCCTTCCTCATCTACTCGAAAATGTTTGGTTTCTTGCTCTTTCATCTTGCACTTGATGTGAAACACACCAACATCTGTCTTCTGTAGCTCGATAATTTGACCCTGTAGAGTATAACTGACAGTGATGTTGTGAAGGACTGCAGGATAAAGGAGCTTTGACAAATGGACATCACTCTCAATCAATGAGTGGTAATGAGACTTCCTGCTTAAGGCATCTGCGATGACGTTTGCCTTGCCAGGGTGATAGTGCACTTGGAGGTTATAATCCTTGATCAACTCGAGCCATCTTCTCTGACGCATATTCAACTCTGGTTGAGTGAAGACGTACTTGAGACTTTTATGATTAGTGTAGATGTTGCACACATTGCCAAGTAAATAATGTCTCGAAGCCTTCAAAGCATGAACAACAGCAGCGAGTTCCAAGTCATGCATTGGATAATTCACTTCATGCTTTCGAAGTTGGCGAGAGGTATAAGCAATGACTCTACCCTCTTGCATAAGAACACCTCTGATATGAACCCGCTAGGGTTTGTTCTCGATCTTTCGATGAGAGGTGTGGGATACCTCGATTGATGGGTGGAGACGACGTTCACGACCCAACTATAGCCTTCCAAGCTGCGCCTTAGCAACCGATACACCACCTCCAATGGCTACCGCGATCTTGTGGAATGCGTCACCCGGCCACTAGGGCACTCGTCCTGCAAGCAATCGAAGAACTAGCAAGAACAAGTATAGTAAGTACTGAATTACTAGATGTAGATGAAAGTTTCAAACTCAATCTCAATTAAGGTGGGGTTCCGAAGACAAGAAGATGGGCGGCTGATCCAGCATGCGCGCTTACAAGCAAGTAGCGAGAGCTAAACTTGATCTAAACAAAACCTGACTATTCTTGGTGGCGGCTAAGGAGTATATGAAGGTGGAAGGACAACCAGCGGGGTGTTGGGGTCATTCTCCAACCATAGGATGCGTCCCTAATGGACCCAACTTGATACACGGCCCATTGGACCAAACTAAGGTGACGCAGCACCTTTAGACAGACAAGCTCTCAGTAGTAATTCAGTCATTGCGGCCGCCTCAAAACAGATATGGACTTGATTCTAGATCCATATGAAAATAGACTTCATAAGGATTCCATGAAGTACTTGAATGCCCCAATCCGAGTCCGTATGCGACCGTGGTGACCATCACAAGTTGGAGTTGTCCTGGAGTCCGAATTCAGCCTCCGCGAATCCTTGTCCCTTTCGGTCCTCTCCCTGGTTCCTAACCAAAACAAGAGTACATGCATCTCCATGGTCTAAATATGATGGACAGGAACTCAAGAGTGAACTTACTTGATGATTAATGTGACGAGCACGGGCGCGAGTAATAGGACCAGAAACTGGTACTCGTGTCGGTGTGGATGTATTGTTGGTGTTGATGTCCTCATCAACCTCCTAACCCAATATCTGATGCATCATAGAACACATCAAAAGGTTTCTCGATATCCGGTTGTGCCAAAACCAGAGCCAACGTTAGAAGAGTTCATAGGGTGTGGAAAGCCGCATCACATTCAGGAGTCCAGACAAACTTCATGTCTTTTTGCAGCAATCGAGTCATAGGCTTGGCTATTTTAGAGAAATCTAGGATGAAGCGATGATAATAGCCAGCCAACCCAGAAAACTCCGGACCTCATGCACTGAGATTGGAGCCTTCCAGTTCAACACTTCTTGCACCTTGGTGGGATCAACCATAATTCCTCCATCGGACAACATGTGTCCAAGAAAAGGTACCTCACAAAGCCAAAATTCACATTTGCTAAACTTTGCATACAGCTGGTGTTCCCGCAATCTAGTGAGAACCACCCACAAATGTTCAACATGATATTCTTCATTCTCAGAATAGACCAAGATATCATCTATAAATACCACCACAAATTTGTCCAACTCGGGCATAAACACTGAATTCATCAGATACATAAAATGTGCGGGGGCATTGGTCAATCCAAAAGACATAACCAGGTACTCATATAGACTAGATCTCAAATCAATGTTGGAAAAGACTTTTGCTTTAGACAATTGATCACATAAGATATCTATGCGTGGCAGAGGGTACTTATTCTTGATTGTAACTGCATTCAAGGGTCTATAATCTACACACATGCATAGAGATTGATCCTTCTTCTTCACAAAGATAGCTGGGCACCCCCACAGAGATGAACTAGGACGGATAAGGCCTTTCTTTAGAAGTTCATTCAATTGGGTCTTAAGTTCAGCTAGTTCATTGGGAGGCATTCTATATGGCCTTCTAGAGATGGGAGCTGTGCCAGAAAGTAACTCTATCTTGAACTCCACTTCCTGATCTGGGGGCAATCCAGGCAAATTATTGGGAAAACATCCAGAAAGTCACACACAATAGGGATATCTGCCAGAGACTTTGCTTGCACCGCATTGGTTGTGCAAGAAAGATTAACGTCTCGGGGTAACTGTACTAGAAAACCCTCCTGATTACCAGGATCTCTGAGCATGACTACCCTAGTTGATGTATCAATAAGCACTCCATGATGGCTCATCCAGTTCATTCCCAATATCACATCGATACCTAGTCCCGATAAAACTACCAGATCAACCTGATAACTTTGCCCTTCTATCTCAAATTGTACGTCCCCAACTACCAGCTTGGTTGGGATAATACCACTAGCAGCCCTAATACAATAACCCTCACCCTCAACAGTATATGTTTTTAGCATAAACTTGGATGCAAATGCTGGACTAATAAAGGAATGCAAAAGCACCTGAATCAAATAGTACAACTATGGGGTGTTGATCAATCAGAAACTTACCAGTAGTCACTACCTCTCCTGAGGGAATCTCAGTAATATTAGTGTGGTTCACTTGCCCATGACGGCCACCTTGGTAATTATTCTTCTTAGGGTAAGGACACTTCCTCGACCAGTGGCCTGGCTAGTTGCAATTCCAGCATGGCATGTTGCTTGGTGGCACACTGGAACTGCCTTGACTGGTAGTGCCCTTGGGAAGAGCAACTATAAACGCCTTGCGAAACCTAGTCTTGGCGGGATTCTTTTTCAGCGATGGGCGAAACTTGGCGGCTGACGCTGGAGGATGGAATGGAGCCCTTGGTGCGACTGGAGCCTTGGATTGTGAGGCGCCCGCCTCATAGGCCCGCTTATGACTTTTCGAAGCACCATGCACAGCATTGTTGTTCTCTTGCGATAAGGCATCACTCACAAACTCATTAAAATGAGCACACTTGCAATTTCCCATGGTCTTCATCAATTTGGGGCTAAGTCCCCGCTTGAAGCTAGCAATCTTCTTGGCATTGGTGTCCACAAACTCGGTAGCATACCTTGCAAGGTTGTTGAAAGCCTATAGGTATTCATTCAAGCTCTTGTTCCCTTGGGTTAGCTTCATGAACTCTATATGCTTGATCGCCATGAGACCAGGAGGAATGTAATTTCCCCTGAAAGCAGACTTGAACTGATCCCAAGTGATTTAGGCATTAGTGGGCATAGTGGACCGATGATGACTCCACCAAATGCCTAGCTGGCCCATGCAGTTGGTGAGATGTGTACTCCGTCTTCAGCACCTTAGTCAAGCGGAGCAGACGGAACTTCTGCTCGAGAGTATTCAACCACTCATCAGCTTGTAGAGGCTCCTCAGCCTCCTTGAAGATTGGGGGTTTCGTGTCAAGGAAATCCTTGAAATCACTGTATTGATTTGGTTCTGGTCCTTGGCGTGGACCACGGCCATCCCGATTCGCAATCGTATGGAGAGCCTCAGCCATAGTGCGCTGTCCTTCCGCAAGCATTGCTATTAATTCCGTTGGTGTGGGTGGTGGTGGTGGAAGATCATCATCATCACCCTGCACCTGGTGGAACTGAGTACGAGGCATCTGCACAATGCAGCAACCTAGTAATTATTGATGATGTTAGCACATTGGAGAGGAACAATATAATCAGTGCCAAACTGAATTTACTGAATGAGAATGAAAACTTCATACAATAAACAGAGGCAATAATTCATTCTCCAATCACCACATCATCAAGTAGATTACTAGCGCCATATGCAGTGCATTCCAACATGACAAGTTTTAAACTTAACCATTATGATACGCATCCCGAAGGGAGCAAATTAAAGTACATTACATGCTGAGTTCGAATTTAACAGGGTACATCCAACATCAGTCTTCGTACTTAAGTTCATTACATCAATGACTGCAAAAGCTTAACTAGTGAGACTTGCTAACTAACTACTCATTCGAAGTGATTCGCTAGTCCACATCGGAGACACCTTGGACTTCTTCTGGGTCTTCCTCTTCTTCATCATTTGCAGGCTCAGCTGCATTATCATCCATTTGCTCGTCCTCTTCTTCCTCATCAGCCTCAATCACTTGAGGTCCACCCACATTTGGATACCTTGGTATGGGGCGAAGGAATAGGAAACAGACTGGTTGTGCAGCTGATGGTGCTCAACCTGAAGCTCTTCAAGCTGTTCTTGTAGTGCTTACTCCCTTTAAAAGGCAGTTGTGGTTAGCCAAAATCCAACCCCGACGTCTTTCTTCTGCTAACTCCAAAGCTGCATCCCGGTGATGGGTCACACGATCTAATTCTTGTGTAGCCTCATCTCTCTCAATAGTGAGGTTCATCAGCTGGTTATGAAGCTCAGTCTCTCTCGCGTGCTGTTTGACCACACTGTTGCAGACGATAATTTGCAATACCGTGAATCTCCTCAACTTCTTGCTGAGCTCTCCCACATGCATCCTGCCCTACTGGTGATACTTGCAGGGCACTGCAACCTAAACTTGTGCTGAGCTGCCATTGCCTTGCTAGCTTTGTCTAGCACACTAGAGAGGGTGTTTTGCCTGACTCGACAAAGCATCAAGACTGCCATCATAGCACTCATTCCTACGTTGTCGCTCTGCACACATTTGCCACGGCCTCGAACCAAGGCCTGAGCAACATTCTGAGTCCACTCAGCCTCAGTAGGAGACACTCGGGGAATGGATGAAGCAGGTCCACCCACTAACTCATCCTCGAAGCTCTGTGCTATATCGATCAGCACATCCAGGGCAGCAACCTGAGTGGCTTCCCATGGGCTTCATCCATCAGTCTCAATGCTCCACCCATGCCACAACGGTCTTGTGGGGTTTTGTGGCACTACAAAGGTCACGACGTACCATGGTACATCTCCCAATGGTACCACCTGCCTCCACGTGTAGCTGGGCGCCTCTGGATACCCAACTAAACTGAGCACCCTCTAGAGCAAGGTGGGAGTACCAAACTGGTCCAAAAAGGTGCTGCTACCAGTAGGAAACATGGGCGCGGCCATCTATATCAAAAAGGGTTGTAATTCATGTGAGAGGATTATTTTGCTGAGAGATTGCACTTTACACTTGGGATAAGCAATTATAAGGGAGGGAGTAATGCAATATGAATGACATGAGTGAATATGATGCATGCGCATTCTGTACGTCCTCACAAACCTATGAAAATTTAAGCTTTAGCGGAATATACGGTGGCATACATACATTCTCTCAATTAGCGGTAACTAGTCGATCTACACGGTGCATTGTTAGTGTACCTACAGAAAACTTCATTGCAGCCCAACCCAATAAGATATAATGCTAATTACACAAGTAGTAACTAAGATACTCTCCATATATACATCCCCCGATATATATACTTCGGTATCCAAACTACCCGACAAATGTACCCACAATTAAGTACCTTCATATATACATGTATGCACATGTAAATACTCCAGTAACCACAACTATCTCTCCCCTAGACCAACGGTTGGACGGTCATGCTCTCGTAACTCACACTTACCTTAGTGTAGAGGCAATTGATCCATATATTATAATTCAAACGAATGGCATCCATGCAATATCACGCCACATGGACGACAAAATAGAAACAATCAATTCCCCCAAGTTAGTAATTATATATAAGACACCTAGAAGTCCTTAAGTGGGCTATAAAGGATGTGATCACTAGTACACCATAAAAATTTGGATTTTTGAACACATATATAACTATAAGTTGGAAAACCATTTTTACAACAAAAGCTTTTGTTTTAAATAGCCGTAAGACATGTTTAATGTTGAATCTAGCTCTAATACCAGCTGTCACAGAACCGACCAATTTATAAGATCACAAGTACAAAAACAATCACCGAAGCGATCAAATTCTCAAACTTGAGCCCATATAAGCCCGGTAGTCAACTGAAATCTCAAAGGATTTCAAACCAACTTGCATACAACCAAGGTCACAGTAATTCAACATAACATATCGTGCGTTACAACGTTTCATAGACGTTCGCAAATAGATTACATCATCATAGAGTCATCATTATTACAAAACAAGTCTTGTAAAACATGCGGAAGCAATTAGTTTAACTTACACACCCGAGTTCAAATACACATTCTGGTTCGCTGATCACAGCCCGCAAAAGCATTCAGATAAGAGAACAAAGATCATGCCCATGATCTAGTCTTCATCACCCGTCGGGTGGAGACAATACTTACAGAATCCTTGATATAGGAGGTCATCTACAACAAGAGGGAATAAACCCTGAGTATGAGAATGTACTCAGCTAGACTTACCCATCGAAAACCAAAACAAACGACACCAAGGATTATGCATAGCTTAATGTAGTGGATCTGGCTGACACTTTCTTTTTGCAGAAAAACATAAGTAATAATGATCAACTCTTAACCTAAACTAGCAGTGACTTTTAGCCATTAACCTGTCAACTATATTAGCACCTGTACTAAGCAATCATTTTATTAGGGTGCAAACATTAATAACCATATCAGGTATTCATTGTGGCAACCTTATCATCATCATCCATTTAACCATATCGTTAAATTAATTGAATCTACGATGCCGCTGCTCATTCAAGTTCTCACTATCCGGGAGAGACGACGATTTGAATCGATTCCTATCCAACTGGAGGGGTATTCCTAAACACAAACCCTGCTTCCCCGGTCAGGGTCACAAACAAGTCACCTTTGATACGATTCAGGAGTCGTGAGTCCGAACAGTGCCGCAAAATCAGAGAACCACTCTGCCATGAGTGCTCGGTGACTTAACCCGCCCTTGGGCTTACGCCAATGGTTCCCTGCACATCCTTACATCCATCCAGATTGCGGACCCCTGCTCGCGTCCCTGGCCTGAACCGAGCTACTAGGCTTCGTGGTCGGAACAACTTATCTGGCCAGCTAAGTGTTAGGCTGCGTTCAACAAGACATGAGGATGTACAGCGTATCAGTCCTTAAACGACTCAGATGGAGTCACTATGTTCAAACCTACACAAGACCCCGCCCGGTCTTAATTCATTATTCACATGGTTCTTTTCCACGATAGCAAATATAGCCAACCATGATCCACCTCATCCTAAAGCTCGCAGGTGATAGGAAATCACCTGACTTCTACCGCACTAAGCATGGCTAAGCATTTAACCCGTCCTGAACTTTAAATAGGATTCCAGTGCGATATCTGGACAAGGAAGGATATATAATGCAGCAATTGGTTCCAACCAATTCCTATACTTAATGCATCATCAACAATAAAAGATACTCATTGTATTTGTAAAAACATGGGAGGCTTAATATGTTCTGGGGCTTGCCTTTCAGGAATGAGGAAGGCTGGTGGTCAGGGCACTCGGGCAACTCCTCCGCAGCGGCTGCTTCGTCGGCTTCCTACACCTCGGGCTCCTCCTCCTGGTTGGCTCCCTCGAACTCTAGCAACGTCACTCCCTCCGGCACACCTATTGCATGAATGCGCAAGATAAATATCATAGATGCACATGAACGAATGTCCGGGATGCTCGGAGAATGCACATGTTCGCTGTAGTTTGCATATTCCAACTTAAGCCCTATTCAAATCACTTTCACTTACCAAGTTTATACAACCTAATGTATAATTGCTCATCTTCGGTTAATGACCTAGCACCTGCACCTAAGCATATTCGCAAGTTAGGCTAACCCCTAAACAATCAATGGGAACATTGCATCAAGCATACACTCAAGCATTTGTATTCCAGCAAAATGAAGACTATGTAGTGGTACAGTAAACTAGCCATAACTGGAGATTTATAAATCCAAATGATATGAAACAAGACAATCTGGAAAGCTTATGAAATTGTCTATAATTCATTTTCAGACCTCAAAGCATGATTCAACACTTTACCAAGTCGAATTCTTTGATCAACAGAACTCTGTCCTCACAAGGCAGAGAGTAAGCCAAACTGGAACCTAACTTTAAACAGCTGTAGTTTCTAAACTACTAGGCCAAATGCCCTCAAATTGTAACAGGATCTAGATACATAAATTATCTACAACTCTTGTATTCATCACATCCACAGAAAACCAAAATATCAATGGGGAACTTTCTAAAGTCCCCAGATCTGTCCTAGAGGGAGCATAATGCAAACGAAATAATTAATAACTTATGATGTAAACACATAATTGGATAAAACTAACTCTACTCACATATCACTCATATCACATGAACACCAGAAAGTAGGGTGTTCATCCCCAAAACATTTCTTTTAATACCTTTCTTAATTTATTTAATTAATTAGAGGAAATAGTAAACATATATGAAAACTACACCATTAAATCTACAAAAATTATAGTAGACACTACATGCCCTAAGTAGACTACCATAAAAATTTCACACCATTTGAGTAAGTATAACAACCTACACAAAAATGATAAGGCATAATGGCTTAAAATGCCATAATTAGGAAACCTTAGTGAAAAGTATCTAGCAACAGATTTCATATTTTTCCTAGCATCCTTAAGGTACTAAGATACTACCCACCCAGTTTCATGGTTATATGATTCCTAGATAATTTACAAAAATTCATACAAGTATCCATCAATAATAAAAGGAAAATATATAACTCAAAAACTACACATGCAATGACTCTCAAATTTTAACCAGAGCTTCTACTAAGCAAGACTAGCTTACCCACAAAATTTCACAATGTTTGGATCATAGAAACTCAAGATATGATTTAAACAAGTTTGCATGCATATAAAAACACCTTTCAAGTTCCTATTTAATTCATCCAAAATTTCTACATCATGTGCTCAAGACATATTTTTCTTAAATACTAGACCTCACTGTGAGTCTAACAAAATTTTAATCACACCATTTGGATCTACACATTGGGAGTTACAAAATTTACAAAACAACATTCACAACTGAAAATTTGAACTATCCTATGGACAGGCAGTCACTGACGTGTGGGACCCGGTTGTCAGCCGGACCCGCCTGTCAGTGAGACGAAATAGGGGAGGCGGCTTCGACGGCGCTGAACATGGTGAAGCTCACAGACGGCGACTCCTCCGACGAAATGGAGGACACCTACGTGATCTATGTGACAAGACGGGTCGATCAATGCTACTAGTGTGACCTAGGTTTAACCGGAGGTAGCTCATCGCCGGTGATGGCGGTGCGGCAGAGCTCTGGTGTGAGCTACCGGTGACGGCAAGCCATGGCTGGCTTAACTGAGCATGGTATGAGCTACAGGAGGTCATCATGGTGCTATCCTAGCAAAGAGAAGAGGCGGGAAGGTTCCAAGCTACCCCGACCATGGCGGCCTCAACTTCGGCGAGGACATGCTCATGGCGGCGATGGCTGGAATGGTCACTGCAACCTTACCAAAGCTCAAACTGGCTTAGCTAGGAGGTGGAGAAGGTAGAGGAGAACACGGCGAAGCTATTGATGAGATGGCCGAGTGAGCTAGGCGATGGCGAAGCTCGGTCGGCAATGGTGGAGCTGCTGCGGCTCTGTTGCTGCTGCACGGTGGAGGCGAAGGAGATGTAAATGGAGCTAACGAACTGGTCGGGCAGGCGCAGTGGAGTGTTCACAGTCGTGGCTAGCAGCGCCTAGGACGTCCCGTGGCGCATTGGCAGCTGCGGTCAGATGGCCGGCGATGAGTGTCACCCACGTGGCGCTCATTTTCTTATTTCTGTCAGGTACTGTAGCTCGCATTCAGTTAACTCGATCCGCCTGACAGCCATGTTTGATAGTGTTTGATTTCTTAAACCGTGACTGAATTAGTGGAAGCAATGTACATGAAAGTTGTAGAGTTAAGCTAGGTCTACAACTTTGCTTTAGAAATCAACAACTAAATCATAGAGGATCAAGAGTTGTATCAAGCCAAAGTTGGCCCAATCAAACTAAAATGGCATTAAGGACTTAGAAATATTTTCAAGTGTTGAATCAGCTTTCACTTCTGACTTGTGGGTCCTTTTTGAACATGTTGTGCACATTTTCATGACTTGGCTCCTAAACAAAGTTTGTTCCTTATCAAATTTGCTACAACTTTCTTTTAGGTTGTTCAGACATGCAAACATCCTAAGCTACACTTTTTAAATAGTCAAACCAAAGGGGTTTAGGGGTCAAAACAAGTCAAACCACTTTTTGAAATCCTATTTAGGCAACATGATCAATATGAACAATGTTCCAAATGACATTCTAGGTGTCACTAAGTTGTTTAAAAGAATTATTAGCCACACCACGCCTTGGTCACACAAGAATCAAGCATTGTATGTATTGAAACAATGAAAAACACATGAAATGTTACAATTGTTTCATAGTCATGTTTCACATGTTTCAAGATCTTGTTGCATAGTATTAACTAACCATATGTCACCAAAGTGAGTGGCACATGTTGCACTTAAGTGTTGCACACTTTTCATTTCATAATGGAAATAACACACATGAAATATAATGATACGTTGCAATGTTTCAAAAACATGTTTTCAGGCAACACAAGCTTATGAATGGATGAATGATGCTCATGTTCATGAAATGCAAGTGCAAATGTGGAAGGCAAACACCTGGGGTGTTACTAGCCCTCCCCCCTTATAAAAATATCAGTCTCAAGATTTGAAAAGCGTACCATTGTTGATATAATTCCTTATAACCATCCCTCAAATAATCTTCCCTTTCCCACTGTTGCATCGCGTTCACTACCCTGATTACTCCACATGACTTTGTAAAACTTGACCACCCTGACTCCTGAGTCACTCGCTCATGAGTGTCAATCACTCAGACCGGCTTTTCTTCAAAGGTCAAATCTGATTTTAACTCAATATCCCCTAATGGAACTCTCTCTTCAGGGACACGAAGACATTTCTTCAATTCAGATACATGAAAGACATTGAAGATAGCGCTCATCTCAGGAGGTAATTGAATCTTGTATGTAACACCCCAGGTGTTGTCACTAGTTAAGCTATGGGTTTGAGCTCCAACATGACAGATTGAGTGACGATGAAGATGTCAAGGTCAAACCTTTGGAAATGAGCCCCAACCTAAACTCGTATATTGCACCCTTGCTTTACATGTAGGCCCTTTTCAAGATATATGCTTGGCTAGTGTTATTGGAATATATTCATGTCTCTCACATCAATATCCATCTATATTGATCACTAGAAAAGTTTCATGAAGTTTGGAATCAAAAAGTCACATGAAATGATAAGTTATATCCTTATTGGAATGATTTTACTAAGTGCTTGAATTGCACTATTAAGTGAATGGAAATTTAGGTCATCAATCAAACCTTGCAACCTTGCCCAAATGACTCTAGATGAACTCTACAACAAAAGTCATGAAAGGTTCATGTTGAGCAGAAGTCAAGAAAATGCCTCAATCGGTTAATAACTCTAAGTTAAGCTTTATCATGACGCTACTTTGACTTAGTTTGAACTGTGGCTTATAGTGCTTGCATGGTAGTGGAACCTAAACAAAAGTTGAAGTTTGAGTGGAGTAGAACAAACTTTGTTTTTGTACCAAGAGCCAGATCAGCTTGTAAGAATGTCAAACCGAGGCTCAAACTTTGAATCTACTGCTGTTTTCAGAGTCCAAAAATATTCTAAGTCTGAGTTAACTGAAACCTGAAATTTCAGTTTTGTGTACCCTGCTTCGGAGCCTTATATCTCTCCAACCTGGCTAAATCAGACTTTGACTCTTTAAGGAAAGTTGTAGATATCGCGTAGCTCTACAACTTTGATTACTACGGATTGTGCCAAAATTAAGTGGTTTAGGAGATTTGGAGGGATGAACATCGGATGTTAGTGGTAGTTTTGAGGTAGAATTAGAAAATTTGAACTGTGCTGCTGCGTGGCTTCACGACGAACTCTACTGGAACCGAACGCCGCGTGGCTGGCCTCGCTTGTCGCATGAGCGCCACCTCGCCTTGCTCTCCTCATCTTGGATAGCCGAGGCTGAGCCTGCCCACTGCCCTCTCCATTCGCCCTCTCTCTAGCTCTCGTCATCACGGTGCGCCGCCGCCATGGCTGACAAGTAGAGCTCCTTTGTTGCTGCCATTCCTCCTCCGTCCATCACCTATGAAGCTCCCATTCGCCTCCACCTCAGCCGCTCCCTGCTCCACTGTCCTCTCATGTCCTCATCCTCCACCTTGGCTCACCGCCGCTGCTCCTCTCCACCAGGCTGCCGCCATGCGAGCCTATCGGCACTCAGCGGTTGCCGTGGCCAGGCCACCACGGGTTGCTACTAACCGAGCCAGGGCCTGGAACGGGTGCGGACGGTCACTTCCAAGCTGGCACGGTGCAGCCCTCATCGTCGACGCCCTCCGCACCACCTCTGTTGGCTTCAGGCCATCGGTGAGGCCACCGGCGCCGCCTGTGCGCGTGGCTAGGAGGCCACGGGCCGGTTCTGGTTGAGCCGAAGCCACCTTCGGGTGCGTCCAGGTGCCTTGGACCTCGCCGGCCCATCCCCCGCCGCCAACGAGCCTCCTTCGGCCGGCAACAGCAAGTCCGGCATGCTCCTCTGCTTTTAATTCCGACCAGGGGCCTCGGGATCAAATTTGACAAAATGTAAGGGTCTAACTGCGAAGTCTGTGACTCAAAGGAATAGTGCTGATAAGGACCTATTTGCAGTAAATTTGATGAATCTTTGGAAATTCATAGTAATTCATAAGAAATTCATAAAATAGCTAATGAGGACTTTTTGGAATCCTTGTGAAATTCTCTATGCATTAGGTCTATAATATGGCATGTTTTAGTTTCAATATTTTGCGGTAAAAATAGATTTGTGCAGTAAGGTTGTAATGCTAGTTGAATTTGTTATTTTCCATAACTGCAGATCTAGGGCTCGAAATGAAGTGAAATTTTTGTGACATGCTACTCATGTGGTAGTTGATGTGTGGTAAAAATTTCATGAGTATTGGATGAAGTATGAGTGAGTTATTGGTTTATCTTGCTCTCACATCATTTCTTGCTTTAGCAACTTGTCTTTTTCATAGAGGTTGCTATACATATTCAAATGGAGTGAAATTTGTACAGTAGACTGTTGAGAGGATATGTGAGCCACTGTAATTTTTGTAGAATTTATTGTATAATTTTGGTATATGTTCATTAAGCCACCTTGTTATCTAAAATAAATTAAGAAATGCATTAAAAGAATTTATTTGGTCATGGACACTAGGTTTTCTGGTGTTCTTTAGTCATGTGTGAAATGTTGGTAAAGTTGGTTTTGCCCAATTATGAATTTGCAACATAAGTTAATAATTATTTTCTTGCCGATGTGGTTTATGGACAGATCTGGGAACTTAGCAAAGTTCTTCATGACAATGTGCTTTGTTGCAAAACTTGTTTATACAAAAGTTGTAGATAATTTATGTATCTAGCTGCTGTTAAAATTTTGTGGTATTTGGCCTTGCGGTTTGTGAGTTATGCCTGTTTAAATTTAGGGTTTCAGAAATGGCTGCTCTCTGTCAATTGTGGACCAGTTTCTGTAAAGGTATAATTTAGACCTACTTAACTTGGGAATCATGATGTGATGGTTATAGAAGAAATGTAGATAATTTCATAAGCTTTCCAAAATGTCTTCTTGCAAGTCATTTGGATTTGTGTAACTCCAGTTATAGCTAAATCTTGTAGCTGCTGTTTGCATGGTCCAGAAATTGGCCAGATTCCAATTATAGTGTTTGCTTGTATATTGTTAAGTGTGACTTATGCCTTGAATGATGACTGAGTTAGAGCACCTAAGATCTTGGGATACTTGTAGTCATGCTTGGTGTTGTCAGTCTTCTTTGCCATCTTGCCATCTTAGCATGATAGATTGTGTGATGTTTAAGTTAAGCATCGCAAAGTACTTAAGTGTGTTAGTGTAAACTATGCTTGTCTTGCTTGCTATTTTGTGATGCGTCTCATGGTACTATTCTTCATATTTATGCACTTGCATATTGCATCTCATCTAGGTACACTAGATTGCACCACGTGAAGGATGAGATGTTGGAGCCAAACCCGAAGACGACGTTTGATGGATCTATCCCGAAGATGGAAGCACTAAGCAAGTGCTAGGACCTGAGATGTCACCAGGACGGTGCAACCTAACTGTACTGACTTGTGTCGGATCCCACACAAGCCCCGGAGCATATTAAGCCTCCTAATTTCCGAAATGCAGTTAAAGTATTAATTGTTACATATATATATTGTTGCATTAAGTTTAGGTGTTGGATGCAAACACTTGCTGCATTGGTTATCCATCCTTGTCTAGATATTGATACCTTGAATCCTATGTAGCTCAGTTCGTGTAGTGCTTAGCCCTGCTTAAACGCGGTAGAAGTCGGGTGATTTCCTGTCACCTGCGAGATATAGGGACATACATATGGCACGGTTGGCTATATTTGCTATCGTGGAAAAGAACCTGTCTTAATTTGAATTGAAGACCAGGCGGAGGCTTGCTGGTTTGCAGTGACTCCGTCTGTGTTGCTTAAGGACTGAATCTTGGAGCCTTTCCTATTCATGTTGAATGCATGCCTCTCTCTTAGTTGGCCGGGTCTGGAGACCGACCACGAAGCCGAGTAGCTCACCTCAGGTCGGGAGTTGATAAGTATAAAGTACGCCTCGGAAGGGAGCCGTAGGCGTGAGTCCAAGGGCAGGTGATTTAAAAGTCCTGATCGTCCTGGCAGAAGGGTAATCCCTGAGAGCGCTGGCGCTGATCGAACCCATGAATTTGGTTCCTGAGTTGTACCAAAGGTGACCCACGGCTACCCTTGCAAAGTATGCCAAGGTGAGAGTTAGGAATACCCCCTTAGTTGAGTTATAATTCGATTCGAGTCACCATCTCTCCCGGTTAGTGAGAACTTGACAGGCTTATCTCCAAAGTAGATACACTAAATATCATAATGGTTCAGAAAAGATGATATGATGATGACAGCCTTATTATACCTGCTATGGTTAGTATTGATTGATCCTAATAAGTGAGTGCTCTAGTACAGGTGCTAATATAGTGGACAAGTAAATGATGATAAACTTGATGCTAAGTTTAAATTGGTCACTATATTCATAAGCTCTTTTATGCAACTGTGTCAAGCTAGCCCACCTCATAAGCCTTGCATGACCCTTGGTGTCCTTTATTTCTGGTTTTGACGGGTAAGTCTAGCTGAGTACCTTCTCGTACTCAGGGTTTATCCCACCATGTTGCAGGTGAAGTTCTCGGCCTATTGAAGATGGTGGCTAACCGCCGATGGGCTCGGTGATTCTATAGTTACTTCTCATCTATATGCTTTTGTCGGATGATGTCACTTATGCTAGCAATGTATTTGGAACATATATTAATGTAATCTTTTGAAAGCTATGTTGTTTTCACTAATCGGGTTTGAAACCCAAACTTGTACTATTATTTGTGAATTCATTTGTAATATTATTTTCCGCTACAACCCTGCGTATGTGATGTGTATTTGCTTAATCACGCGATCTTGGTTGTGATGTTGATTTACCGAGGTCTTTCGGGACACTCGGCGGACTACCGGGTTTATATGAGTGAAAGTATGTGTGTGTCAACGTGTTAGCGGGGACAGCCGTACTTGATCTTGTATAAATTGGGTGGTTCTGTTACAGCTGGCATCAGAGCAAGATTAAGCATAATACTGTCATGTACATTGTTTTAAAAACAAAGTTTTGGTTTTAAAAAGCCTATTTTAACTAAAACTTTAGCTACAGGCAAATTTGTCAAAACTAAATTGCAAAACTATGCTGGCAACATCCTCCTTTATGCCCAGTTAAGGACTATTAGGTGGCTATCTAAGTACTAACATGGGGGTTTTTACTTTCGTTGTCCATACGGCGTGCTATTGTATGGATGTCATTTTCTTGAATGGTAATATATGGATCAATTGTCTCTATGCCCAGGTAAGTGTGAGTTGTGAGAGCATGACCGTCCCACTGTCGGTCTAGGAGAGAGTTAGCTTTGGTTACTGGAATATTTACATGTTACACACATGTATATATGAAGGTACTTAATTGTGGGTATATTTATCGGGTAGCTATGGATATCGAAGTATATACATCGGGGGATGTATATATGGAGAGTATCTTAGTTTACTGCTTTCATTGTGTGCTTATTTATCTCTTGTGGGGATGGGCTGCAATGAATTTGCCTACAGGTACGCTAACCACGAATGCGTAGATTGAATATAGCTAACTGACTAGCTATATATCGAGAGAGTACGTGTTATGCCACCGACATAGAACGTGATTGCCACCTTAGGCTGGCAATTTCGTGAGGATGAATAGGACAAGCATGCATCATGATTGTGCTTATGCATAAATATGCTTCCCTCACCTTGTTCTAATACTAAGTAACTTGTGATCAATGTGATGTTACTATCTTCCCTATGTGAAGCTAGCCAAAATGCCTTGTCCCATGCTGCTTGAATAGCTATGCTTGAAGTTAGTGTGTGATTAGCTTTGCCTCGTATGTTGGCTTCCAAAGGAAATAGATGACAAGTTATTAATTAGCAAAAACTTCACCCCTTTGAAAACTAAATTGCTAAATGTAAGTAAAACTTGTTTTGTAGAGATATCCAGCTACTCAGTAAAAAGGAAACAAAATATAACAGTGCCTTACCACCATGTTTTGCCTGATATGTGTAGTTGTGTTGTTGTAGGTGACTGCTTGTTATGTACGAGCTTTGTGCTTCATAATAGCCATTTAAGCTAATTGGATTGAGTGTTTCGAAATGCTCGCTTAAGACCATGATGTAGGCGTGGATGCTCGTTATCTAGGTAGTGCCGTAGTTGTCACCCTTTTGTCCTTGGTAAGCATATGAGTGTGGAAGAGCGCTATCCTAGAACAGCATCCAAGTTTTGGTAATCTCAGGGTTGTCATCTACAATTAAGTTCTCTCTTAGGAACCTGAGCCTATACACGTGGTTGCTAGCCTTGAACATTGTGCTACGAAGACTTTATCTATGCCTTTGCTTGACCTTAGGCCCATGCTTAATTCCCTTGAATGCTTGCATGTTTCGTGGTTGTCCTGCTCCTGTGTGGGAGGACCCTGCTCAAAAATCCTTATTGGACCTTATTGCTCTTTCTCCTACGGATGAGCTAGTGCAATGCTAATCGCTATCTGCCCTGGCTTTGGAACCTTTTCTGCGCAGATCATGTCATTGCTTTATCAACTGAATCCCTAGTGAGTGCAATGGCTCTGTCCCTCGAATCTCATTTATTTTGCCTCCAACCCTTTCAAGTCTCTGGATGTTTATCAGTCTTGATCTCCTGTTGCTGCTCAATAGGACCAAATCTCATGTTAATCTTTATCTGGTAATCACTTTGGTGGACACAAGGCGTATATGGAAATTAAGCAAGAGTCTCCTGCTTAGTTGCCTTCGGCAATTGGGCTATGTTCTTTTGCGCTGTGTTTTGATCTTCTGATCGCCTCATTGTTGATTCCTAACCTTGTGACTATCCTTGTTTGCTATCCCTCTTTTGCACAATGCTTGTTCTTACAATCTAATTGGTGCCACTGGAAGTTTCACTTTGGTTGTTTGTCCAGTAATGGTGCCACGATTAGTGATCTACAGTGCCGCGACGGAACCTAGGGCCTCCTTGTGGGTGGCCGACGCATGGTTGTGCTATTGGGTGCGCGTTGGTATTGAGGTTTCTAGTCATGATCCATTGCCAAACTGCACCGATGTGTTATTTTCACATGAGCTCTTCCTTGATTATCTCTCCATATCTTATCGAAGATCCCTATATTAGACCGAAAGTAGTAGAGCTTCCTTTTGAAGTCACAAAAAGGATAACCTTTGAAGAACTGGTCACCGACATAAACATTAACAGACTACAAGAGGTGGTAGACAAGTGACTCCACTTGGTTGTCTCAGTATTGACGTCCGTCACCTAGTGAACAACTTATGTCATCACTGTTGGATCAGAAAGGCACACAACAATTAATGTTGGACAAGTTGTTAGTCAGATAAGAATTGAACGTCACATTATGATTATGACCTAGCTATCCAAGTCTTGATTATTATGTGCATGCTGATCGCACAGTCGAGATCAACAATCTCTAGTGTGACTCCTTATCTGCAGACTTCATTGGCGACCATCTATTTGTGCCTCGATTGCAATTATTGTTGTGGTCAAGAGTAAGAATTTGGAACTTTGAGTGTTGAGAGACAACTGATTAGTTACTAGTCGGAAGCTTAACCTCCAGCTAGGTGACAACTTTTTGCTAATTACGAAGGTTAGTCTCAGTAGAGCAATGATAAGCAATGTAATAGCAAGCCGTTTAGCAATGCAGCTACTGCTTTGTTTTCCAAAACCTGTGCTATCCAGTCAATTCCATCTTGGACAATCACACAAATAGTACAAGACGTTGTATCAGGCTATGTAGGAGTTAGCGAAAGCACGTCCCTAGTTTTAGTCAGCATCTTTGTGCCCCAAGGTGCCACTAACACATGTGTCCAAACTCTATTGGACGAAGTGCCAAAGGATATATAGGAATGGTTCCTTATCTCTATAGGACAGTCCCTTCATGAAGAGGATGCTTTGTGTCCTAAAAACATAGCCACAAGTCCAATGCTTGTGCATAGTCAAGTTACTGTCTAGAACGATGGTTGAAGTGTTACCAGAGAAGCATGTGAGGAAAACTCTAGCCTCCATCCTCAGCTAGGGAAAGGCTGCTGCTGCTATACAAAGAGATCGAGAGTATAGAACACACACCACAACGTATGAAGCAAAGAAACAGAAGAACGGGAAATCTGTCTAGATTTTAAGGTACAGAACCGAACATCTTCAAGCCAATGATTAGTGACTCAAACGAAGTTGGATTGACCCCAAACTTGGTGATCTCATTCCTTGCTTAGGACCCTTCAATGTCCTAAGTTGGCTTGAGTATTGGTTGAGTAAAACATCGGATTTGAGAGATATCTTGTCGGCTCGGTTTGCTGCCATTTCAGAACAGAGCAGTTTTGGTAGATGAATTGTTTGGATGGTCAAACGGTGTCCGGTTGAGTTGAATTTTGGTGCGTAGTTAGAAGACCCATGGATCTACATGCCCACCAAAATTTGTACATATTAGAGCAATAGTTTGTGAGATATGAATAGAAAACAAAAGGATACAGAATCTGCAATTTCGCTATGACTGCGAGCATCCTTTGCATTAGACGGTTGTGTTTGTAATTCATGCCAAGAAATTACAACTTGTAGGTGTATTGTTGTTAGCCAACCCTCCATACCCTTGAGAAGATTACCCTATTTGCCTTGCTTTTGCCCTCTTAGATCAGCAATGCGTGAGCAGTCAAGGTGTTCTAGAAGCCAAATTGTGCCCTTGCAATTCGAAAGTAATTGGAAAAGTGTCAAACCATAGATTTTTGGATTATGGTTTTTGAGATATTGATTGACCTAAGAATGGAAGCCTCGATGTCAAATATAGTTTAAGAAAGCTGGTTTTGCTACGATGCAAGTAAACCCAACTTGCTGTGCAACTGCACCACGAAGGCAAATTGTACTTAACCTGCTTGGTAGTGAACTAGCCCCTAGTTTTGTGATTACTTGCAACTTGTGTTGCCCTCCAAGCCTCGCTAACATCCTTCTGCATCAATGGTTCTCCAATGCTGACATGCCTAAGGTGTCTTCCATGTGTTTTACCCAAGGGGTTGCCTCAGATACAACTCAGATAACTGTTGTCATTTGGATACGAGAATTCCCTTAAATAATGGTCGTCGAAAACGCTGAGGCAACAGAGTCAGCTATCACATTCACCGCTCACTCAACTGACTTAGGTAATACAGTGTTGTTATCAGAGAAAGAGCACTGCATACATGGGACATTATGTAGCTTTCCATCAGTTGACGTATGAGTGAGTGCACCACTACAACCAGTTTTGATATTGGTTAACTAGCTTCTTATACCCTCAACAGATGTTTACCTCATCTTTGATCACATCCTTTACAAAAAGTTGTGCTCAAGCCACTTTAATAGAGAACTGCTTTTCAAACCTTGGGAACAAATATAGCACCGTTGCAAGGAATATCCGTCAACCGACTGCGATCTAGTGCAAAGTCCATAAGTTCTATGCTATATCCACTAGGGAAGTAGATGTTACAAGTATTTAGTCTATGCTTGTATCACTCTTCGTACATCGAGGATGAAGTACGTAGGACAGTGCTATCTTGGATTCCTTCCAATGTAACAATGCTTTATGGACACCAACGAAAGAAATTCTTTAGACAACAACTTACGATGAAGAGCAAGTATCAAAAAGTGTCATGACCAAATTAGCCTCTCTGATACTCTGAAGTTAAGTGGCCTAATGCTATCACTGATGTTGGAAACTGGATGACATGTTTCTCTTCCCTTAAAAGTCTTTCGCACCGAATCTCGGGACGCGATTCCTTTAAGGGGGGAGGGCTGTAACACCCTAGGTGTTGTCACTAGTTAAGCTATGGGTTTGAGCTCAAACATGACTAGATTGAGTGACGATGAAGATGTCAAGGTCAAACCTTTGGAAATGAGCCCCAACCTAAACTCGTATATTGCACCCTTGCTTTATATGTAGGCCCTTTTCAGGATATATGCTTGGCTAGTGTTATTGGAATATCTTCATGTGTCTCACATCAATATCCATCTATATTGATCACTGGAAAAGTTTCATGAAGTTTGGAATCAAAAAGTCACATGAAATGATAAGTTATATCCTTATTGGAATGATTTTACTAAGTGCTTGAATTGCACTATTAAGTGAATGGAAATGTAGGTCATCAATCAAACCTTGCAACCTTGCCCAAATGACTCTAGATGAACTCTACAACAAAAGTCATGAAAGGTTCATGTTGAGCAGAAGTCAAGAAAATGCCTCAATCGGTCAATAACTCTAAGTTAAGCTTTATCGTGACGCTACTTTGACTTAGTTTGAACTGTGGCTTATATTGCTTGCATGGCAGTGGAACCTAAACAAAAGTTGAAGTTTGAGTAGAGTAGAACAAACTTTGCTTTTGTACTAAGAGCCAGATCAGCTTGTAAGAATGTCAAACCGAGGCTCAAACTTTGAATCTGCTGCTGTTTTTAGAGTCCAAAAATATTCTAAGTCTGAGTTAACTGAAACCTGAAATTTCAGTTTCGTGTACCCCGCTTCGAAGCCTTGTATCTCTCCAACCAGGCTGAATCAGACTTTGACTCTTTAAGAAAAGTTGTAGATATCGCGTAGCTCTACAACTTTGATTACTACGGATTGTGCCAAAACTAAGTGGTTTAGGAGATTTGGAGGGATGAACATCGGATGTCAATGGTAGTTTTGAGGTAGAATTAGAAAATTTGAACTGTGCTGCTGCGTGGCTTCACGACGAACTCTGTTGGAACCGAACGCCGCGTGGCTGGCCTCGCTTGTCGCATGAGTGCCACCTCGCCTTGCTCTTCTCGTCTTGGACAGCCGAGGCTTGAGCCTGCCCACTGCCCTCTCCATTCACCCTCTCTCCAGCTCTTGTCGTCACTGGTGCGCAGCCGCCATGGCTGACAAGCAGAGCTCCTTTGCCGCTGCCATTCCTCCTCCGTCCATCACCTATGCAACTCCCATTCGCCTCCACCTTAGTCGCTCCCTGCTCCACTGCCCTCTCGCATCCTCATCCTCCACCTTGGCTCACCACCGCTGCTCCTCTCCGCCGGGCTGCCGCCTTGCGAGCCTATCGGCGCTCGCGGTTGCCGCGGCCAGGCCACCACGGGTTGCTACTAACCGAGCCAGGGCCTGGAACGGGTGCGGACGGTCACTTCCAAGCTGGCACGGTGCAGCCCTCATCGTCGACGCCCTCCGCACCACCTCTGTTGGCTTTAGGCCATCGGTGAGGTCGTCGGCGCCACCTGTGCGCGTGGCCAGGAGGCCAAGGGCTGGCTCCGGTCGAGCCAAAGCCACCTTCGGGTGCGTGCAGGTGCCTCGGACCTCGCCGGCCCATCCCCCGCCGCCAACGAGCCTCCTTCGGCCGGCAACAGCAAGTCCGACATGCTCCTCTACTTTTAATTCCGACCAGGGGCCTCCGGCTCAAATTTGACAAAATGTAAGGGTCTAACTGCGAAGTCTGTGACTCAAAGGAATAGTGCCAATAAGGACCTATTTGCAGTAAATTTGATGAATATTTGAAAATTCATAGTAATTCATAGGAAATTCGTAAAATAGCAAATGAGGACTTTTTGGAATCCTTGTGAAATTATCCATGCATTAGATCTATAATATGGCATGTTTTAGTTTCAATATTTTGCGGTAAAAATAGATTTGTGCAGTAAGGTTGTAATGCTAGTTGAATTTATTATTTTCCATAACAGCAGATCTAGGGCTCCAAATGTAGTGAAATTTTTGTGGCATGCTACTCATGTGGTAGTTGATGTGTGGTAACAATTTCATGAGTATTGGATGAAGTATGAGTGAGTTATTGGTTTATCTTGCTCTCACATGATTTCTTGCTTTAGCAACTTGTCTTTTTCATAGAGGTTTCTATACATATTCAAATGGAGTGAAATTTGTACAGTAGACTGTTGAGAGGAGATGTGAGCCACTGTAATTTTTGTAGAATTTATTGTATACTTTTGGTATATGTTCATTAAGTCACCTTGTTATCTAAAATAAATTAAGAAATGCATTAAAAGAATTTATTTGGTCATTGGACACTAGGTTTTCTGGTGTTCTTTAGTCATGTGTGAAATGTTGGTAAAGTTGGTTTTGCCCAATTATGAATTTGCAACATAAGTTAATAATTATTTCTAGCCGGTGTGGTTTATGGACAGATCTGGGAACTTAGCAAAGTTCTTCATGACAATGTGCTTTGTTGCAAAACTTGGTTATACAAAAGTTGTAGATAATTTATGTATCTAGCTGCTGTTAACATTTTGTGGTATTTAGCCTTGCGGTTTGTGAGTTATGCCTGTTTAAATTTGGGTTTCAGAAATGGCTGCTCTCTGTCAATTGTGGACCAGTTTCTGTAAAGGTATAATTTAGACCTACTTAACTTGGGAATCATGCTGTGATGGTTATAGAAGAAATGTAGATAATTTCATAAGCTTTCCAAAATGTCTTCTTGCAAGTCATTTGGATTTGTGTAACTCCAGTTATAGCTAAATCTTGTAGCTGCTGTTTGCATGGTCAGAAATTGGCAGATTCCAAATATAGTGTTTGCTTGTATATTGTTAAGTGTGACTTATGCCTTGAATGATGACTGAGTTAGAGCACCTAAGATCTTGGGATACTTGTGTCATGCTTGGTGTTGTCGTCTTCTTTGCCATCTTGCCATCTTAGCATGATAGATTGTGTGATGTTTAAGTTAAGCATCGCAAAGTACTTAAGTGTGTTAGTGTAAACTATGCTTGTCTTGCTTGCTATTTTGTGATGCGTCTCATGGTACTATTCTTCATATTTATGCACTTGCATATTGCATCTCATCTAGGTACACTAGATGCACCACGTGAAGGATGAGATGTTGGAGTCAAACCCGAAGACGACGTTTGATGGATCCATCCCGAAGATGGAAGCACTAAGCAAGTGCTAGGACCTAAGATGTCACCAAGACGGTGCAACCTAACTGTACTAACTTGTGTCGGATCCCACACAAGCCTCGGAGCATATTAAGCCTCCTAATTTCTGAAATGCAGTTAAAGTATTAATTGTTACATATATATATATATATATATTGTTGCATTAAGTTTAGGTGTTGGATGCAAACACTTGCTGCATTGGTTATCCATCCTTGTCCAGATATTGATACCCTGAATCCTATGTAGCTCAGTTTGTGTAGTGCTTAGCCCTGCTTAAACGCGATAGAAGTCGGGTGATTTCCTGTCACCTGCGAGATATAGGGACATACATATGGCATGGTTGGCTATATTTGCTATCGTGGAAAAGAACCTGTCTTAATTTGAATTGAAGACCGGGCAGAGGCTTGCCAGTTTGCAGTGACTCCGTCTATGTCGCTTAAGGACTGAATCTTGGAGCCTTTCCTGTTCATGTTGAACGCATGCCTCTCTCTTAGTTGGCCGGGTCTGGAGACCGACCACGAAGCCAAGTAGCTCACCTCAGGCCGGGAGTCGATAAGTATAAAGTACGCCTCGAAAGGGAGCCATAGGCGTGAGTCCAAGGGTAGGTGACTTAAAAGTCCTGATCATCCTGGTGGAAGGGTAATCCCTGAGATCGCTGGCGCTGATCGAACCCGCAAATTTGGTTCCTGAGTTGTACCAAAGGTGACCCATGGCTACCCTTGCAAAGTATACCAGGGTGAGAGTTAGGAATACCCCCTCAGCTGAGTTGTAATTCGATTCGAGTCGCCGTCTCTCCCGGTTAGTGAGAACTTGACGGGCTTATCTCCAAAGTAGATACACTAAATAACATAATGGTTCAGAAAAGATGATATGATGATGACAACCTTATTATACCTGCTATGGTTAATATTGATTGCTCCTAATAAGTGAGTGCTCCAATACAGGTGCTAATATAGTGGACAGGTAAATGATGATAAACTTGATGCTAAGTTTAAATTGGTCACTATATTCATAAGCTCTTTTATGCAACTGTGTCAAGCTAGCCCACCTCATAAGCCTTGCATACCTTGGTGTCCTTTATTTCTGGTTTTGACTGGGTAAGTCTAGCTGAGTACCTTCTCATACTCAGGGTTTATCCCACCATGTTGCAGGTGAAGTTCTTGGCCTGTTGAAGATGGTGGCTAACCGCCGATGGGCTCGGTGATTCTATAGTTACTTCTCATCTATATGCTTTTGTCGGATGATGTCACTTATGCTAGCAATGTATTTGGAACATATATTAATGTAATCTTTTGAAAGCTATGTTGTTTTCACTAATCGGTTTTGAAACCCAAACTTGTACTATTATTTGTGAATTCATTTGTAATATTATTTTCCGCAGCAACCCTGCATATGTGATGTGTATTTTCTTAATCACACGATCTTGGTTGTGATGTTGATTTACCGAGGTCTTTCGGAACACTCGGCGGACTATCGGGTTTATATGAGTGAAAGTATGTGTGTGTCAACGTGTTAGCGGGGACAGCCGTACTTGATCTTGTATAAATTGGGCGGTTATGTTACATTGTATGCCACGTTACCACTTTGTCCAATGATTTCAAAGGGACCAACATATCTCGGCGTGAGCTTTCGCTTTACACCAAAGCGCTGGACACTCTTCATAGGTGAGACTTTCAGATAAACGAAGTCTCCAACTTCGAACTCAATAGGTTTTCTACGTCAATCAGCATAACTTTTCTGCCGAGCTTGAGCTACGGCCATGTGGGTTTGGATAGTACGGACTTGTTCTTCAGCTTCTTGAACAAAATCAATTCCATAATATCACCTTTCCTGGCTTCTACCTAGTTCAATGGGGTTCTACACTTCCGACGATACAAAGCTTCAAACGGTGCCATCTTGATACTCTCTTGATAACTGTTATTGTACAAGAATTCAGCTAGGGGCAACCATTTTTCCCATGAGCCCTTAGCCGAGATGACACATGCTCTCAACATATCTTCTAAGATTTGATTCACTCATTCAGTTTGCCCATTGGTTTGCGGATGATAGGCAGAACTTCTTACTAGCTTAGTTCCTAACAATCCATGTAAGTGCTCCCAAAAGCGAGAAGTGAACTATGTCCTCTATCCGAGACAATAGTACGAGGAATCCCATGAAGTCAGACTATCTGATTGAAGTACAACTCCACGTAGTTGGTTGGACGAAAGTCTATGCGGATAGTTATGAAGTGTGCAGACTTGGTCAGTCGGTCTACAATCACCCAAATGGAGTTAAAATTCCTCTGAGTGGTAGGGAGTCCAGCAATAAAATCCATACTGATCTCCTCCCATTTCCAACCTGGGATAGAGAGTGGCTGAAGTAATCCAGCTTTCATGTGCATAGCCTTGACCCGACAACAAGTGTCACACCTAGCCACATAAGCGGCTATCTCTTTCTTCATTTTGGTCCACCAAAATCGAGGCTTCAAATAATGATACATTTTGCTACTACTAGGATGAATAGATAATTTAGAGGAATGGGCTTTGGATATGATTTGATTTCTAAGTTCTCTATCCTTCGGAACCACCAACCTATCCTTGAACCATAACACACCTTCCTCATCTACTTGAAAATGTTTGGTTTCTTACTCTTTCATCTTGCGCTTGATGTGAAACACACTGGCATCTATCTTCTGTAGCTCGATAATTCAACCCTATAGAGTACAACTGACAGTGATGTTGTGAAGGACTATAGGATGAAGGAGCTTTGACAAATGGACATCACTCTCAATCAATGAGTGGCAATGAGACTTCCTGCTTAAGGCATCCACGACGATGTTTGCCTTGCCAGGGTGATAGTGCACTTGGAGGTTATAATCCTTGATCAACTCGAGCCATCTTCTCTGACGCATATTCAACTCTGGTTGAGTGAAGATGTACTTGAGACTTTTATGATTAGTGTAGATGTTGCACACATTGCCAAGTAAATAATGTCTCGAAGCCTTCAAAGCATGAACAACAGCAGCGAGTTCTAAGTCATGCGTTGGATAATTCACTTCATGCTTTCAAAGTTGGCGAGAGGTATAAGCAATGACTCTACCCTCTTGCATAAGAACACCTCCTAACCCAATACCTGATGCATCGCAGAACACATCAAAAGGTTTCTCGATATCTGGTTGTGCCAAAACCGGAGCCGATGTTAGAAGAGTTCACAGGGTGTGGAAAGCCACATCACATTCAGGAGTCCAAACAAACTTCATGTCTTTTTGCAGCAATCGAGTCATAGGCTTGGCTATTTTAGAGAAATCTAGGATGAAGCAACGATAATAGCTAGCCAACCCAGAAAACTCTGGACCTCATGCACTGAGATTGGAGCCTTCCAATTCAACACTTCTTGCACCTTGGTGGGATCAACCATAATTCCTCCATCGGACAACACGTGTCCAAGAAAAGGTACCTCACAAAGCCAAAATTCACATTTGTTGAACTTTGCATACAGCTGGTGTTCCCACAATCTAGTGAGAACCACCCGCAAATGTTCAACATGATCTTCTTCATTCTCAGAATAGACCAGGATATCATCTATAAATACCACCACAAATTTGTCCAACTCAGGCATAAACACTGAATTCATCAGATACATAAAATGTGCGGGGGCATTGGTCAATCCAAAAGACATAACCAGGTACTCATATAGACCATATCTTGTAGAGAATGCGGTTTTTGGGACATCCTCAGGCCGAATTTTGATTTGATGATACCCAGATCTCAAATCAATCTTAGAAAAGACTTTTGCTTTAGACAATTGATCTAATAAGATATATATGCATGGCAGAGGGTACTTATTCTTGATTGTAACTGCATTCAAGGGTCTATAATCTACACACATGCGTAGAGATTGATCCTTCTTCTTCACAAAGATAGCTGGGCACCCCCACGGAGATGAACTAGGATGGATAAGGTCTTTCTTTAGAAGTTCATTCAATTGGGTCTTAAGTTTAGCTAGTTCATTGGGAGGCATTCTATATGGCCTTCTAGAGATGGGAGCTGTGCCAGGAAGCAACTCTATCTTGAACTCCACTTCCCGATCCGGGGGCAATCTAGGCAAATCATCGGGAAAAACATTCGGAAAGTCACACACAACAGGAATATCTGCTAGAGACTTTGCTTGCACCGCATTGGTTGTGCAAGAAAGATTGACGTCTCGGGGTAACTGTACTAGAAAACCCTCCTGATTACTAGGATCTCTGAGCATGACTACCCTAGTCGATGTATCAATAAGCACTCCATGATGGCTCATCCAGTTCATTCCCAATATCACATCGATACCTAGTCCCGGTAAAACTACCAGATCAACCTAATAACTTCACCCTTCTATCTCAAATTGTACGTCCCCAACTACTAGCTTGGTTGGGATAATACTACTGGCAGCCCTAATACAATAACCCTCACCCTCAATAGTATATGTTTTCAGCATAAACTTGGATGCAAATGCTGGACTAATAAAGGAATGCTTAGCACCTGAATCAAATAGTACAACTATGGGGTGTTGATCAATTAGAAACTTACCAGCAGTCACTACCTCTCCTGAAGGAATCTCAGTAATATTAGTGTGGTTCACTTGCCCCTGACGGCCACCTTGGTAATTATTCTTCTTAGGGTAAGGACACTTCATCGACCAGTGGCCTGGCTAGTTGCAATTCCAGCATGGCATGTTGCTTGGTGGCACACTGGAACTGCCTTGACTGGTAGTGCCCTTGGGAAGAGCAACTGTAAACGTCTTGTGAAACCCAGTCTTGGCGGGATTCTTCTTCAGCGGTGGGCGAAACTTGGTGGCTGACACTGGAGGACGGAATGGAGCCCTCGGTGCAACTAGAGCCTTGGATTGTGAGGCGCCCGCCTCATAGGCCTGCTTACGACTTTTCAAAGCAGCATACACAGCATTGTTGTTCTCTTGCGATAAGGCATCACTCACAAACTCATTAAAATGAGCACACTTGCAATTTCCCATGGTCTTCATTAATTTGGGGCTAAGTCCCCACTTGAAGCTAGCAATCTTCTTAGCATTGGTGTCCACAAACTCGGTAGCATACCTTGCAAGGTTGTTGAAAGCCTGCAGTTATTCATTCAAGCTCTTGTTCCCCTGGGTTAGCTTCATGAACTCTATATGCTTGATCGCCATGAGACTAGGAGGAATGTAATTTCCCCGGAAAGCAGACTTGAACTGATCCCAAGTGATTTGGGCATTAGTGGGCATAATGGACCGATGATGACTCCACCAAATGCCAGCTGGCCCATGCAGTTGGTGAGATGCGTACTCCATCTTTAGCACCTCAGTCAAGCAGAGCAGATGGAACTTCTGCTCGAGAGTATTCAACCACTCATCAGCTTGTAGAGGCTCCTCAGCCTCCTTGAAGATCGAGGGTTTCATGACAAGGAAATCCTTGAAATCACTATATTGATTTGGTTCTGGTCCTTGGCGTGGACCATGGCCATCCCGATTCGCAATCGTTTAGAGAGCCTCAGCCATAGTGCGCTGTCCTTCCACAAGCATTGCTATTAATTCCATTGGTGTGGGTGGTGGTGGTGGAAGATCATCATCATCACCCACACCGGTGGAACGAGTACGAGGCATCTGCACAATGCGCAACCAGTAATTATTGATGATGTCAGCACATTGGAGAGGAACAATATAATCATGCCAAACTGAATTTACTGACGAGAATGAAAACTTCATACAATAAATAGAGGCAATAATTCATTCTCCAATCACCACATCATCAAGTAGATTACTAGCGCCATACGCAGTGCATTCCAACATGACAAGTTTTAAACTTAACCATTACGATATGCATCCCGAAGGGAGCGAATTAAAGTACATTACATGTCGAGTTCGAATTTAACAGGGTACATCCAACATCAGTCTCCATACTTAAGTTCATTACATCAATGACTGCAAAAGCTTAACTAGTGAGACTTTCTATCTAACTACTCGTCGAAGTGATCGCTGTCCACATCGGAGACACCCTGGACTTCTTCTAGGTCTTCCTCTTCTTCATCATTTGCAGGCTCAGCTGCATTATCATCCATTTGCACGTCCTCTTCTTCCTCATCGGCCTCAATCACTTGAGGTCCACCCACATTTGGATACCTTGGTATGGGGCGAGGAATAGGAAACAGATGGTTATGCAGCTGATGGTGCTCAACCTGAAGCTCTTCAAGCTGTTCTTATAGTGCTTGCTCCCTTTGAAAGGCGTTGTGTTGACACTGTTTTTTGCACGTGTCAAAATGATCAGAGTGGGCTAATCGGCAGGAGGAAAGTTACTGTATACGCTGACAGCCGATGAAAATTAGCTTGTAAAGATGGTTGCCGATGAATGGTGGTGATCGATGGAAAGGTTGATTTAGACTCAGGCGTTGCCGATAAGGTTGAAGATGTTATTGTCGATGCCAATGAAGGAAGGCTTGAAGACTACTGCCGATGAAACAGGAAGTATGCCGATGGAAAGGAGGTCGGTGAGATTTCCATCGTAATTGAGGCGGATAGGGAAATAGATAGGAGTTGATTTCCTTTTCTATATTTGTTAGAGCATGATTCATGTAAGAGTCATGTATTTCCTTAGATATGGACTTGGTGTCCTAGTTGTATTTGGTTATGTCTCTTTAGATTAGGGTATAAATATAGATTGAGGGGCAATGTAATAAATAATCAATCAATATCAAAACCAATTTTTACTCCTATTTGCATCTACTTACTTTTCGGTGACTTCGTCAATTTGCATATTTTTCCTTTTTATGAGTTCTCATTGATTCGGCGAGTTGCATCATTTCAGTGCAACCTTCGGCGATTCTCGAGTTCCGCGTGAGTACCTCTTGGCCGTGACTTCCGGGCGTATCGCTGTTGTCAGGACCAAAGTGCTCGTATCTTCATCCTTGTCGATTAACAGGTCAAATCGACTAGCACGCTTTGGATATCGATTCGGGTATTAGCCCTTTGTGTTTGCAGATCCACTTTTGCATCAACACATCTTTTGGCACGCTCGGTGGGACCAATCAATCCGATCAATATGTTCAATTCCGAGATCAATTCAGGGAACATTATCATGGTATTAGAAGAAGATCTCAAGGAAGAGCAGAGGCAGGCTATGGAAAAGGCTGTAGAAGAATACAGGCAGCTTTGTCTGAAATCGTTTAGCCTGAACAAGAGTGGACAAGTCATCCAGAAGCAAGATTTGTCGTTGCCTTGGTAGGTTACCTTTGACTCCAATCCTGGTAAACTTCAAGAGATGGTTAATTCTGCAGTAAATCATGCTTTGATTAATCATTCCAATGTGCTGTCCAATATTGTTCATAATGTTGTGGTTCGAACTCTCAAAGAAGGACAAGCATCACCGCATTATGTTGGGCCTGCCTATCACCAACTAGAGCCAGCATCTGTCAATACTCCATCAGCTCCCTTGGCCGTTGTAGGTACAGAAGTTACTTCTCCTCCAGTATCGGTAGGTTTACCTAATATTCAATCTACACCGATACGATCAGATCCGGTGCTACTAGGAGGACGAGTTCAGCTTAATATAGATCTAGCGGCATCAGCTATGTCAGGCCCTATGTCTCAGCATAGCCAGATTCCTGCTAATTGGTGGGGATATGGTATGCCTCCGGAGTCATCTGCTTTCAATCCTAGGTTACCTCAAGTGTTTGATGCAGTAGGAAAAGCTCCTATACCATCGGCTGTTTCACCGATGGCTCAAGTGCCTCAATATGCCACAGCAACTACTGTGCAACTAACTCCAGGAGGTTTCCAGATGCCTTTGGTTCAAACACCCAATTCAAGTCCATCAGTAAGCTTACTGCCGATGCAGCAGAAAGCCCCTGTTATGAGTCAAACTGGGGGTTCAGTTCATGCCTCAAGCTGGTTATAATTATCCAACAATGTCAGCAAATTACCAGCCATTGGTAAGTTTTGTACCGATAAGTTCTAATAATGGTTGGTCAGGGCAGTTACCTGTTCAACATATAGTTTAGCAAAATCAGCAGGTTGCAGGGATTCAACAAGGTCATGTGCAAGCTAGTTTCCAGAATCAAGCATCGGCAGCTCAGCCGATGAATCCTTTCCAACAGGTTAATGGACCACAAGTAATGGCAAATATGCCGATTGCTGGAGATCATGGGCCACAAAGATATGTGGAGGGATATCAGCAGGCACCTCCCGTAGAAATTCAGCCAGTTCGTCAGCAGGAGGCTGATGCTTTTTGGGCCGATAAGATAGCAGAAATTATGAAGGATTAGTTTAGGATAAAGCCCAAGGTCAATACTTATTCTTATCAGACTCCATACCCTCCTACATATGATTTAATTCCTCTCCCAAATCGGTACAAGGTACCAGATTTCACTAAATTCTCTGGGCAAGATGATACATCAACAATGAAACACATCAATCGCTTCATTATTCAATGTGGAGAGGCAGCTAGCAGAGATGAATTAAGAGTTCGATTATTTTCATCATCTTTGTCTGGATCGGCATTTACATGGTTCATTTCATTACCACCAAATTCTATTATTACTTGGGTTGATCTAGAAAAACAGTTTCATAAGTATTTCTTTGCTAGAATCCATGAAAAGAAGCTTACCGATTTAGTAAAATTGAAACAGCGTAATGATGAATCGGTAGAAAGCTTTGTGCAAAGGCTACGAGATGTAAAAAATAAGTGCTATAGCTTGGTGCTGGATGATCGGCAGCTTGCCGATCTGGCTTTCCAAGGGTTATTGCCACATCTTAAAGACAGATATGCTTCTCAGGAGTTTGAAAGCCTCAGTCATCTTGTGCAAAGGATCTTTGATCAAGATACTAGGGTTTTTGAACCTAAAAAGAATTGGAGTAAAAAAGTATCATTTGTTGAAGAAGTAGGAGATTCTGATTCTGATGAAGAACCAGTTATCAACTTAGCTGAGTGGGTTAAGAATAAAAAGCCGATATCTTGTCCCTTTGGTTAGAAAGAACCAAAAAAGTTTACCTTTGATATCACCAAGGCCGATAAGATATTTGATCTTCTGCTTCAAGAGGGCCAAATTAAGCTGTCACCTAATCATGTGATCCCATCTGCAGAGGAGTTGAAGAAGATCTTGTACTGCAAATGGCACAATGCAACTTCACAAAGTACAAATGAGTGCAAGGTATTCAGGCAACAATTGCAATCGGCTATTGAATCTGGGAGAATTAAGTTTGGTGCTTCCAAGGCCTAGAAGCCGATGAAAATTGATCAACACCCTTTTCCAGCAAATATGTTGGAAGCCAAAGGGAAGACCAAGGTATTGACGTCAGAGGCTGCTGAGAAAAATGCATCAGTGGATCTCCAACATCGGATAACTACCGATGATGCAAAAAGTAAGGGTTTGCTGGGAGAAAGTAGTAGTTCCAAAAACCCTCCTTGTCCTGGCATTGTAATTACCCATCGAAGGCAGCAGGAGGGTTGGCGTCAGCGTAAGGACTGATATCGACAACAGCAAGAAGAGAGATGTCGGGAAGAATGGTATCGGCATAAAAATCATTGGAGGTGCCCGTTTTTCATCCATTGTTGGGAAGAAGGTATTAAATTGCCAACTGTTGAAAATTGCCCTATGTGCAATGGTTATTATGGAGTCAATCGGTCAGAAAGGAGGTTTCAACCTGGCAATCAGGGTTTATTTATCAATGAGCCGATCAGAGGCAGAGCATCAGTGCATGATCGGCTGGGGGTAGACTTAGTGTACATGAAAGGCTTGGTAAACACGCTGGATATTTTCCAAGGAATCAAGAGGAGCTTGAGGAGATGGCAAACGCAAGAGTTCCCGATGAAGAAATATTCTACAGGGACCCTAATATACGCCGTGTGGAATCAACTGGGACCTGTTATCAGCCGGTTTGGAAGACCAAGTTTCCTCGATGGTGCCCGGAGGGTCTGACAAAGACACAGAAAAGAAGGATGCAACGTGAGCATCAGGAGGATTTATACCAAGAGAAAAATTCCTCCAATGAGAGGTCCAGTCATCAGCAGTGGCAAGTAAAATATAAAAATAAGGGTCCGTCGGCAGATGTTAATATGGTATTCATGTTGCCGATGGAGTTTTTGGCACTATCTGATAATGAGGAAGAAGTTGTTCTCTCTGATCAAGTAGCTCAGTTGACACTAGATCCAATGATGGCTGTTTTTGAGAAACCTACTGATGATGAGAGACAGCATCTTAAGGCTTTGTTTGTGAAAGGCAGAGTTGATGGGCAGCCTGTATCTAAGATACTTATCGACGGAGGGGCTACGATTAATATTATGCCTTATGTGATGTATCGGAAACTTGGTAAGGGAGATCAAGACTTGACCAAAACTGATATGATGCTGAAGGATTTTGAAGGCAATGTGTCACCGGCTAAAGGGGCAGTATGCATTGAATTGACCATCGGCAGCAAAACCTTACCGACGACGTTCTTTGTTATTAATGGCAAGGGTGCATATAATCTGCTTCTAGGGAGGGATTGGATTCATGCTAATTGTTGTGTTCCTTCTACAATGCATCAATGCCTCGTACAGTGGATTGGGGATAAGATTGAGGTTGTTCCTGGTGATTCTTCTTATATCATCGCATCGGCAGAATCAGATACTTATGAGCGAACTAAATGCATATCAGGAGAAGTTTGGGAAAAAGAATTCCTTAGAGTGGCTGATTATGAAATTCCACCGATCCAAGCAGTCAGTTCTGAAGAAGAGTTTTAATGGATAGGTTTGCCGATGATGGAAAATTAGGTCAAGGGTTCACATCAGCAGATGATTTAGTAGAAGTAGATATTGGTGATGGTGATAGGCCAAGACCTACTTTTATTAGTGCTAAGTTAGATTCCAAGTGTAAGCAGCAAATAACTGATTTGTTAAAAGAGTATAAAGATTGTTTTGCTTGGGATTATACTGAGATGCCTAGATTAGACCGATCGATAGTTGAACATCGGTTACCTATCAAATCTGGATTTCGGCCACATCAGCAGCCAGCGCGCCGATGCAACCCTAATATACTTCTTGACATTAAGGCCAAAATAACTAAATTAATTGAGGCAAAGTTTATTCGGCAGTGTCGATATGCAGAGTGGATCTCTAATGTGGTTCCTGTTTATAAGAAAAATGGAAAACTTTGTGTTTGTATTGATTTCAGGAATCTTAACAAAGCCACACCGATGGATGGCTATCCAATGCCGATTGCTGATTTGTTGATTGATGCTGCAGCTGGACATCAAATTATCAGCTTCATGGATGGTAATGCAGGTTACAATCAAATATTCATGGCTGAAGAAGATATTCCCAAGACTGCTTTTAGATGTCCAGGTCATGTAGGGTTGTTTGAGTGGATAGTCATGACATTTGGTTTGAAAAATGCCGGTGCTACTTATCAAAGAGCTATGAACTTTATTTTTCATGAATACATCGGCACATTAGTGGAGATCTACATTGATGATGTAGTGATTAAATCTGGAGATATCACAAAACATCTAGCTGATCTACGAAAGATACTGGAGTGCACAAGGAAGCATGGATTGAAGATGAATCCTAATAAGTGTGCATTTGGTGTATCAGCAGGTCAATTCTTGGGTTTTATGGTGCATCAGCGGGGCATCGAAATCAGTAGAAAGTCTATTGATGCAATTAGCAAGGTGGTTGCTCCTACCAATAAAACCGAATTGCAATCTTTGATTGGTAAGATTAATTTCATTAGAAGATTCATATCTAATCTGTCGGGTAAGATCAAGGCTTTCAGTCCATTACTTAAATTGAAAGCCGATCAGGAATTTGTATGGGGAGCTGAGCAGCAGTTAGCCCTAGATGAAATTAAGAGATATTTAACAAACCCTCTAGTGCTAGTTCCACCTCAACACAGGAAACCTTTCAGGTTGTATTTGTCAACTGATGATACCGTTATCGGTTCAACTCTTATTCAAGAATTTGAAGGGAAAGAACGTGTTATTTATTATTTGAGCAGAAGATTAGTGGATGCTGAGACAAGGTATTCGGCCATCGAAAAATTATGTCTGTGTTTATACTTTTCTTGTGTCAAATTAAGACATTATTTGTTATCTGCCGAATGTATGGTCATATGCAAAGACGACGTAGTCAAGTATATGCTGTCGATGCCGATATTAAGTGGTAGAATCGGCAAGTGGATGTTAGCATTATCAGAATTTGAACTACGTTACAAATCGACTAAGGCAGTTAAGGGGCAAGTTATGGCTGATTTTGTCACTCAGCATTGTAATATAGTGGACTCTCTAGAGGTTGCTCCTTGGACACTTTTCTTCGATGGGTCCACGTGTGGTGAAGGAGCAGGTATCGGCATTGTGTTGATTTCACCTCAAGGAAGGAAGTATGAGTTTTCATTGTCAATTGTTGCTACATCGACAAACAATCAGGCTAAATACCAAGCCTTGATAAAAGGGTTAGAATTGCTGAAGGAGATACGTGCCGATGCTGTTGAAATCTTTGGTGTTTCTATGCTAGTTATAAATCAATTGGCTGGGATTTATGAATGCCAAAGTGAAGTTTTAATTTCATATTATGAAAGATGTTTGCAATTGTTGAAAGGGTTTAGAGATTTTCGTCTTGAACATATTTCTCGACTGCATAATGAAGAGGCTAATCGACTAGCTCAGCATGCTTCAGGGTATCAGCCTATTCAGGAAGTGCTAACATTGGCGGTCGATACCGATGACTGGAGAAAGGAGATTGTCGATTATTTAAAGGATCCATATAAAAAGGTTGAAAGATGTATAAGGTTCCAAGCTACCAAGTATGTGCTCCTCGATGATGAATTATAGTATCGAACTATAGATGGAGTTTTACTCAGATGTGTTAGTAGTGATGAATCGAAAAGCTTGATGGGTGAAATTCATGAAGGAGTGTGTGGAGCGCATCAATCGGCTTTCAAGATGAAGTGGATGATCAGAAGGAATGGATACTATTGGCCGACTATTCTTGAAGATTGTTTTAAGTATTTTAAGAGATGTCAGGGGTGTCAAAAGTTTGGTAATATTCAAAGAGCGCCTGCATCGGCTATGAACCCTATAATTAAACCTTGGCCGTTCCGGGGATGGGCTATCGATCTCATCGGTCAGATTTATCCGCCATCGAGCAAAGGACATAAATTTATTCTGGTTGCTACCGATTATTTCACAAAATGGGTTGAGGCAATTCCTTTAAAAAAGGTGACATCGGCTAATATGATCGATTTTGTGAAAGAGCATATTGTTTACCGATTTGGTATTCCTCAAACTATCACTACCGATCAGGGTACTATGTTTACATCGAGAGAATTTGATGAGTTTGCTGTAGGTATGGGAATTAAAGTTTTAAATTCTTCTCCATATTATGCTCAAGCTAATGGTCAGGCTGAGGCTTCTAACAAAGGGATCATCAAACTCATTAAGTGCAAAATTAAAGAAAATCCTAAGAGGTGGCATGTAGTATTAAATGAAGCCTTGTGGTCATATCGGATGTCATGTCATGGTGCAACCAAAGTAACGCCTTATCAGTTAGTATATGGGCACGACGCAGTATTAGCTTGGGAAATTAAAATTGGCTCTAGGCGAATACGTTCTCAAAATCAGCTGACAGCCGATGATTATGATACTCTTATGAAGGATGAGTTGGAAGATGTGGCGGGTCATCGGTTAAGGGCTTTAGTTAGCATCGAAGAAAATAAGAAAAGAGTAGCCAGATGGTATGACAAGAAGGTGAAGGTAAAGGAGTTTGCCGATGGAGATCTGGTCTGGAAATTGATTTTACCAATTGGGACTAAAAGTTCAAAGTTTGGAAAGTGGTCTCCTAATTGGGAAGGTCCATATCGGATAAATCAGTCTGTTCCTGGTAACGCATATATTCTAGAAACCCTCGAAGGGGTTGTGTTTCCCAGAGCATTAAATGGAAAAAATTTAAAGAATGGATGCATAAAAGTATAAGTGCCGATAACAGTCCTATTGGCTAGAATTATACAAGGATGTCAATGTCTCATAAAGTGCCAATGCAATAGACAAGATTTACAAGTTTAACAAGGATTGGATAGCCAATATCGCACGCAGGCGAATCTGGTCGGCTTCCTTCATTTCTTTGATGTCTTCATCGGCAGCACCCTCCACAGGCTTGAGTTTTTTCTTCATGGCCAAGGCTTTGCGAGCCTGGATGTCTCTTTCTTGCTGAAGGGCCTTGATGGCATTGGGTAGCTGGCTTTCTTCTTGTTGAGCATGAGTTAAGGCTGCCTCGACTTCTTTCAATTCAGCCAATAGAGCCATCTTCTTTGCCGATAAATCTAAGATTTTCTGCTTAAGTTCAGCGCCCGAAGTCTGCAAGTTGCTGATGCCCTTGTGCTTCTCATCAGCAATTTGTTTCAGTTGTAGCATCTCTTCTTTGAGTTGAGCCTGAGCTGCTCTATCGGTAATGCATTGAGCAGCCCATTGATATTGTAGTTGGCGGCTTTCTAAATGGGCTGCTGGGAAGAGTACTTCTTCAACATTGGTAGGGACTTAGCCATGGATTGTTTTGAAAATTGCCTTTGTGGGGTCCAAGTCATCTACCAGTTGGGCGGTATCCTGCTGTAACAAGTTCAGGAGAGCTTCCAACTTGGACTTAATTTCTGTCGATATTGTTCCCAGTGCAAGGGAAGAACTTGTTTCCTCTCTGTCATCATCAGAAACATCAATGGCAAAGGAAAATAGGCTATTTGGGGAGTCTTGTTCCTGAGGAAAAGAAAAAGAGGTCAGTTAAGGATAAGTATGAATATTATAAATTGACTAGGTCAATCGGCTTACCTATTTCAAGGCAATTTCCTGTACTTGGTTGGAGGAAGCAGCCTGGAGTATGCCATGTGGAGGATCGGCTGAGCTTGCCGATGGGATATCCTCTGTGGCCTCATCGGTGGTTGGCTCTTAGGGTATGATGACCGATGGTATGTCTTGTATAGGAGGATTAACTGCTTGCTCAGTTGCATCGACTGATTCTGGCCGGATTGCAGACATTAGGGCAGATGTGGGGATTGGCATGGACTTCTGTCGTTTTGGCTGTGCCTCGGCATCTGTTAAGGCTTTGCGCTTTGCTTGGGCCTCAGCAACGGTTGGCTGGGGGGCATCGGCACTTGTTGGTTGTGGAGCTTGGACATCTGGTACGCTTGCCGATGTACCCATTTGTTGCTGCAAAACAAGTGTAAGGTATGATATTTAACAGATAAAATGTAAAATCAAAGGAATAACTCTGAAGGTTTGTCAGAAGTAGTGGTGCTTGATGTCGGAGGAATTGCCGATGACGATCCAGCAGCGGCTCTTACACCCTGATGATTAATGTTAATACAGTTTGTGATCGGCATGAGTAGAAATAAGCGGGGTTGTTACCTTGAATGCCTTGATCAGGGTTGTAGCAGCAGCCAATGGAGTGGCCCTAGCTGTAGCCAATTTGGACTTGGAGGTGATGGTCTTGGCACGGGTCTTCTAGTGAGTCAAAGCAGCTAAGGTGGGGGCATTGTAGCCGATCGGTGATATCGGGGAAACAGGCCGAAGATTGAAGGGTTTTCCACTTTTGCTCATAGATGGTGCTGGGTTGTTAACCTGTCACAAGAAAGTTAGTTACCGATATATGAAAGGAAAAAGCAGAAGGGAGTTAAAAGAAACTTACTGCATCATCGGGAATGGCGTATTCAGGGTCGATCATGTGCCAATATGTGTGAGCAGATGTTGCAAACAGTTGTTCCCTCCACTCTTGCCACCATTGCTTATATGATTCGGTGATGAAAGATACTGGCGTCCAGACGGATATATCAACATCTGTAATATCGGCATCGGCGGAGAGTCACACTACCCTACTCCAATCTATTCCGCAGGTGATTGTTTCTTTGGGTTTGATCACATCGGCAAAACAAAGTTTGATTGGCAGTTGCCCAAAAGCCAATTGACGGGATACTGCCGATGGGTTGTAAAATTCATACGTGATATTGGTGTTTTTCTCGCTACCGAATGTGTTTACTGGGATTGCCCTGGGAGTAATGATGGCCATCATGAGTTCATTATCCTGATTCAGAGTGTCATCGGCAAAGTTGAAAAGAAAGGGGAATCTATTTTCTTCGTCAATATAAGGTACCCAGGCCCTATGATCACGAGAAAGACCATTGTAGAAGCTTTGGAAGAATCTGCCAATTTGGTCTTCATTGGCCTCTATTCCAGGGAGGACAATTATGGCTTCACCAAAATTGAGGGGTGAGCATGTTGCCGATTCCTCGTCCCCATGCACGTGGTCTTCAGCAATTTCTCATGGGAATTGTTGGGCAAAGAAGTCCCATTGCAAACGTTTGTGCATATGGGCATTCAGCCACATGTTGATAAACCACCACGGGCCTCCTAAGTTGCTGATGGGTTCGCCAAGCAAAAGTTTCTGAGACACTTGATGAAGAAGATGATAAGTGGAGCTCAGAAGGTATCGGCCAAGAGAGAACCTTACACCATTGGCCAAGAGTTCAGCCGCAAGGAGGAAGGCGTTGGTTGGTCCTACTGATCGACCACAGAAGATAAATTTTTCTAACCACATATTCAAGAATGTGGCATGTTCCCTCTGGTTAACTGTCCCGGTCTTCTAGCATTCTTGAATGTATCCCGTCCAACCGCCGATGTTGCGGGTATCCACCCTATGTTCAGATTTTCTGCCATAGATGGAGCCTTCATCGGCAGTTGAAATATCCAAGCCAGTGAGCATGTAGACATCGGCAAGTGTGGGAGTAGCTGGGCCATGTCCAAACATAAAAGTGTTTGTTGTGTCTGACCAGAAGTAAGCAGCTGTAATCATCATTGACTCGTTCTTTTGCATATCGGCAATAGATAGCCTAATGCATTGGTCTAGCTTCTGTTCTACCCAGTGTACTTGCATCGACCTATTGACCCTCAAGTACCAATCTTTCCACCCTTTGGTGGTTTTGGGCCAAGATCAGAATGTATCTTTCCATAAATTCAGAGAGAAATTTTGGGCTCTAAAAGGGATTCTATTAACCTCTGCATTAATCAGATCAGTTGGATCTGGGTTGCCCATTGGTCCTAGGCATTGGACATGCGGCTGATCGGTTGGAATAACTAATTTGTTGCGCAGTTCCTAAGTTTAGAGGATCTGAAGAACAAAAGAAAAGAAAAAAAAATTACCAACTGTATGAACTCGCAAAGACCAGAGGAATCGAGGTAAAAGGTAACGGAAGTGGTATGAACCGCAGGGACATCGAAGTTGATTGCCATTATCTTGAGGTAGATGGGGGCACGAGCCGGAGACTCGAGGTTGACGCTGGAGAAAAGTTCTTGTTGGTTGAGGTCGCGTAGTTGTTCATCGGAGTCGCCGCCGAAAAGAGAGAATGTCAAAGATTGGAGTCTGAGGGTAGAAGACGAGCGTTCCGGAGAAATCTATTTATAAGCCGCTTGGAGTAGGGGTATTTTGGACTTATCTCTATGCTGCGCGCATGTAGGTCGAGGTGGTTCAGATGGATATGGTAACTATTCGCACGATAATCAAGGGATTGTACAGATGATTTGATGGCAAGTAATCATGACTTGGAGGAGATATCGGTACAGGATATTTTAATTCTGAAAGTGGTGGCATTATTATGTTAGGATCTTGCCGATGGATTATTGTTTCGGTATCTTAACCATAATCAAGGCAAGAGTGGTTGGCAATTGTGCGATAT